>NC_088399.1:85822230-85857230 GCF_034236695.1 Oncorhynchus nerka | reverse complement strand
ACAACAGGGAGGGCTGAGAAAAGGTTTAGGTCCAGTTTGAAGTTTGGCCTATGATAAAAGTAGTAAGACACCTTGAGCTGAGTTACTCCATGACAGACTTGATAAGACTTGAACCATTGCAGTGAGCAGATAGAGCTATACCACTTATAATTGGTGGAAAAGGAATTCCCAGGTAAACGAAAGTGAGAGCAGCCACAGATATATTTTTTATTGACTATCTGGTTTATTACATGTTACAACAGTGAGACAACAACAGCACAGAAGCAGAGAAAATGTCTAACTGGCCTCTTGGAAACAGGCACTTTATATCCTAATACAAGCACCAAATGTTCTCTAAACACCAGCTGAGAGGCTTGTAGAAAGTCCAAACAAAACACTGTGACTGTCAGCTGCTACAGAATCACACAGTGGTCAGAACGTCATCAATACAACAGTGAATAATCAGTGTCCTCAGTCCTTGTATCTCCAGTCTGGAGTCAATCACTATCAACAGAAATGAGAAAAATCCATAACAAGTCTCGTAACCTTCAATTTGAACCTTGAGAGTCGCAAATAGAACACTGGAAACGATGTGTGTTACAAAAACTCTAAATATGCTAAACTTAGTGTTGATCAGGCAAAATTAAATATTAAAACGTTGCCATATTAAATATTTCCATTACAACGGTTGAATAGTAGTGCTCATAACAAGTTTCATATTGACAGATTAAAATTCTCACTCAAGAGCGTTCCACGTGACAGGGAGATTTAATTAAGCACAAAACGCTTAAAGGCTAAATTAAATAAGATTCTATGCTAATTTCATTCCAGTCAGTGGCAGCGCTAATACTCGACTGAGACGTCTGTTTGGCGGCTAATTGAGAAAACACTGCTAATGATATCGTTCAAATTGACTAAACTGATGACAATCATCATCATCCAAGATCAATAATGACAAACTCAGGGCTGGGCTAGATGTGAGCTGAAATTAAATACAAGTAGCAAAGATAGATCACTGTACCGCTGATATAATTATGTAGGCTACTCTGTGGTGAGATAGTTGAACTTATTATTATAATTTTGTTGTTGTTGTTCTTTTTACCACTTTTTCGTGATATTCAAATTGGTAGTTCCAGTCTTGTCCCATCGCTGCAACTCCCGTACAGACTCAGGAGAGGTGAAGGTCAAGAGCCATGCGTCCTCCGAAACACGACCCGCCAAGCCGCACTGCTTCTAGACACACTGCTCGCTTAACCCGGAAGCCAGCCGCACCAATGTGTCGGAGAAAACACTGTACACCTGGCAACCGTGTCAGCGTGCATGAGCCTGGCCCGCCACGGGAGTCACTAGAGCGTGATGGGACAAGAACAACCCGGCTGCCCAAACCCTCCCCTAACCCGGATGACGCTGGGCCAATGGTGCGCCACCTCATGGGTCTCCCGGTCGTGGCACAGCACGGTATCGAACACGGATCTGTAGTGATGCCGCTATCACTGCGCCACACGGGAGGCCCCAGAGATACTCAAACTTAATCAAATCCAACATTTTATACAGGAGGCATTGCACATGGCACTCTAGAAAGTTCTATTCAGAACCTAACGGGTCATTCTTCTGTCTCCAAGGGGAAACCATTGAATTACTTTTCACAGAAGGTTCTATATGGAATCTAAAAAGGGTTCTAACATAGAACCTAAAATGGTTCTTCAAATAATTATCCCATAGGGAAAGCCGGAGAAACCTTTCAGAATCATTTCTCTCTCTCTCTAAGAGTGTACTAAATAGTCTAAATAGTTCTCTGAGACAATATGTTTAGGAAACAGTCTAAGCCTAAGGTTGTTCTACTGTTCTTTTAGTGTTAACACACAGGCTTAGAGACAGACTTCTTCTGGTGTTAACACACAGGCTTCTTCTGGTGTTAACACACAGGCTTAGAGACAGACTTCTCCTGGTGTTAACACACAGGCTTAGAGACAGACTTCACCTGGTGTTAACACACAGGCTTAGAGACAGACTTCACCTGGTGTTAACACACAGGCTTAGAGACAGACTACACCTGGTGTTAACACACAGGCTTAGAGACAGACTTCTCCTGGTGTTAACACACAGGCTTCTTCTGGTGTTAACACACAGGCTTAGAGACAGACTTCTTTCTCCTGGTGTTAACACACAGGCTTAGAGACAGACTTCTCCTGGTGTTAACACACAGGCTTAGAGACAGACTTCTCCTGGTGTTAACACACAGGCTTAGAGACAGACTTCTCCTGGTGTTAACACACAGGCTTAGAGACAGACTTCTTCTGGTGTTAACACACAGGCTTAGAGACAGACTTCTCCTGGTGTTAACACACAGGCTTAGAGACAGACTTCTCCTGGTGTTAACACACAGGCTTCTCCTGGTGTTAACACACAGGCTTAGAGACAGACTTCTCCTGGTGTTAACACACAGGCTTAGAGACAGACTTCTCCTGGTGTTAACACACAGGCTTAGAGACAGACTTCTCCTGGTGTTAACACACAGGCTTAGAGACAGACTTCTCCTGGTGTTAACACACAGGCTTAGAGACAGACTTCTCCTGGTGTTAACACACAGGCTTAGAGACAGACTTCTCCTGGTGTTAACACACAGGCTTAGAGACAGACTTCTCCTGGTGTTAACACACAGGCTTAGAGACAGACTTCTCCTGGTGTTAACACACAGGCTTAGAGACAGACTTCTCCTGGTGTTAACACACAGGCTTAGAGACAGACTTCTCCTGGCTTAGAGACAGACTTCTCCTGTGTTAACACACAGGCTTAGAGACAGACTTCTCCTGGTGTTAACACACAGGCTAAGAGACAGACTTCTCCTGGTGTTAACACACAGGCTTAGAGACAGACTTCTCCTGGTGTTAACACACAGGCTTCTTCTGGTGTTAACACACAGGCTTAGAGACAGACTTCTGGTGTTAACTGGTGTTAACACACAGGCTTAGAAACAGACTTCTCCTGGTGTTAACACACAGGCTTAGAGACAGACTTCTCCTGGTGTTAACACACAGGCTTAGAGACAGACTTCTCCTGGTGTTAACACACAGGCTTAGAGACAGACTTCTCCTGGTGTTAACACACAGGCTTAGAGACAGACTTCTCCTGGTGTTAACACACAGGCTTAGAGACAGACTTCTCCTGGTGTTAACACACAGGCTTAGAGACAGACTTCTCCTGGTGTTAACACACAGGCTTAGAGACAGACTTCTCCTGGTGTTAACACACAGGCTTCTTCTGGTGTTAACACACAGGCTTAGAGACAGACTTCTCCTGGTGTTAACACACAGGCTTAGAGACAGACTTCTCCTGGTGTTAACACACAGGCTTAGAGACAGACTTCTCCTGGTGTTAACACACAGGCTTAGAGACAGACTTCTCCTGGTGTTAACACACAGGCTTAGAGACAGACTTCTCCTGGTGTTAACACACAGGCTTAGAGACAGACTTCTCCTGGTGTTAACACACAGGCTTCTCCTGGTGTTAACAGGCTTAGAGACAGACTTCTCCTGGTGTTAACACACAGGCTTCAGACTCCTGGTGTTAACACACAGGCTTAGAGACAGACTTCTCCTGGTGTTAACACACAGGCTTAGAGACAGACTTCTCCTGGTGTTAACACACAGGCTTAGGACAGACTTCTCCTGGTGTTACACAGGCTTAGAGACAGACTTCTCCTGGTGTTAACACACAGGCTTAGAGACAGACTTCTCCTGGTGTTAACACACAGGCTTAGAGACAGACTTCTCCTGGTGTTAACACACAGGCTTCTCCTGGTGTTAACACACAGGCTTAGACTTCTCCTGGAACACACAGGCTCCTGGTGTTAACACACAGGCTTAGAGACAGACTTCTCCTGGTGTTAACACACAGGCTTAGAGACAGACTTCTCCTGGTGTTAACACACAGGCTTAGAGACAGACTTCTCCTGGTGTTAACACACAGGCTTAGAGACAGACTTCTCCTGGTGTTAACACACAGGCTTAGAGACAGACTTCTCCTGGTGTTAACACACAGGCTTAGAGACAGACTTCTCCTGGTGTTAACACACAGGCTTAGAGACAGACTTCTCCTGGTGTTAACTTAGAGACAGACTTCTCCTGGTGTTAACACACAGGCTTAGAGACAGACTTCTCCTGGTGTTAACACACAGGCTTCTTCTGGTGTTAACACACAGGCTTCTTCTGGTGTTAACACACAGGCTTAGAGACAGACTTCTCCTGGTGTTAACACACAGGCTTAGAGACAGACTTCTCCTGGTGTTAACACACAGGCTTAGAGCCATACTTCTCCTGGTGTTAACACACAGGCTTAGAGACAGACTTCTCCTGGTGTTAACACACAGGCTTAACACACAGGCTTAGAGACAGACTTCTCCTGGTGTTAACACACAGGCTTAGAGACAGACTTCCTCACACAGGCTGGTGTTAACACACAGGCTTAGAGACTCTCTGGTGTTAACACACAGGCTTAGAGACAGACTTCTCCTGGTGTTAACACACAGGCTTAGAGACAGACTTCTCCTGGTGTTAACACACAGGCTTAGAGACAGACTTCTCCTGGTGTTAACACACAGGCTTAGAGACAGACTTCTCCTGGTGTTAACACACAGGCTTAGAGACAGACTTCTCCTGGTGTTAACACACTTAGAGACAGACTTCTTCTGGTGTTAGGGCTTAGAGACAGACTTCTCCTGGTGTTAACACACAGGCTTAGAGACAGACTTCTCTGGTGTTAACACACAGGCTTAGAGACAGACTTCTCCTGGTGTTAACACACAGGCTTAGAGACAGACTTCTCCTGGTGTTAACACACAGGCTTAGAGACAGACTTCTCCTGGTGTTAACACACAGGCTTAGAGACAGACTTCTCCTGTTAACACACAGGCTGTTTAACACACAGGCTTAGAGACAGACTTCTCCTGGTGTTAACACACAGGCTTAGAGACAGACTTCTTCTGGTGTTAACACACAGGCTTAGAGACAGACTTCTCCTGGTGTTAACAGGCTTAGAGACAGACTTCTCCTGGTGTTAACACACAGGCTTAGAGACAGACTTCTCCTGGTGTTAACACACAGGCTTAGAGACAGACTTCTCTGGTGGCTTAACAGACAGACTTCTTCTGGTGTTAACACACAGGCTTAGAGACAGACTTCTCCTGGTGTTAACACACAGGCTTAGAGACAGACTTCTCCTGGTGTTAACACACAGGCTTAGAGACAGACTTCTCCTGGTGTTAACACACAGGCTTAGAGACAGACTTCTCCTGGTGTTAACACACAGGCTTAGAGACAGACTTCACCTGGTGTTAACACACAGGCTTAGAGACAGACTTCTCCTGGTGTTAACACACAGGCTTAGAGACAGACTTCTCCTGGTGTTAACACACAGGCTTAGAGACAGACTTCTTCTGGTGTTAACACACAGGCTTAGAGACAGACTTCTCCTGGTGTTAACACACAGGCTTAGAGACAGACTTCTCCTGGTGTTAACACACAGGCTTAGAGCCAGACTTCTCCTGGTGTTAACACACAGGCTTAGAGACAGACTTCTCCTGTTAACACACAGTGTTAACACACTCCTGGTGTTAACAGGCTTAGAGACAGACTTCTCCTGGTGTTAACACACAGGCTTAGAGACAGACTCCTGGTGTTAACACACAGGCTTAGAGACAGACTTCTCCTGGTGTTAACACACAGGCTTAGAGACAGACTTCTCCTGGTGTTAACACACAGGCTTAGAGACAGACTTCTCCTGGTGTTAACACACAGGCTTAGAGACAGACTTCTCTGGTGTTAACACACAGGCTTAGAGACAGACTTCTCCTGGTGTTAACACACAGGCTTAGAGACAGACTTCTCCTGGTGTTAACACACAGGCTTAGAGACAGACTTCTCCTGGTGTTAACACACAGGCTTAGGTGTTAACACACAGGCTTAGAGCTTTCTCCTGGTGTTAACACACAGGCTTAGAGACAGACTTCTCCTGGTGTTAACACACAGGCTTAGAGACAGACTTCTCCTGGTGTTAACACACAGGCTTCTTCTGGTGTTAACACACAGGCTTCTTCTGGTGTTAACACACAGGCTTAGAGACAGACTTCTCCTGGTGTTAACACACAGGCTTAGAGACAGACTTCTCCTGGTGTTAACACACAGGCTTAGAGACAGACTTCTCCTGGTGTTAACACACAGGCTTAGAGACAGACTTCTCTGGTGTTAACACACAGGCTTAGAGACAGACTTCTCCTGGTGTTAACACAGGCAGAGCAGACTTCTCCTGGTGTTAACACACAGGCTTAGAGACAGACTTCTCCTGGTGTTAACACACAGGCTTAGAGCCAGACTTCTCCTGGTGTTAACACACAGGCTTAGAGACAGACTTCTCCTGGTGTTAACACACAGGCTTAGAGACAGACTTCTCCTGGTGTTAACACACAGGCTTAGAGACAGACTTCTCCTGGTGTTAACACACAGGCTTAGAGAACACACAGGCTTAGAGACAGACTTCTCCTGGTGTTAACACACAGGCTTAGAGACAGACTTCTCCTGGTGTTAACACACAGGCTTAGAGACAGACTTCTCCTGGTGTTAACACACAGGCTTAGAGACAGACTTCTCCTGGTGTTAACACACAGGCTTAGAGACAGACTTCTCCTGGTGTTAACACACAGGCTTAGAGACAGACTTCTCCTGGTGTTAACACACAGGCTTAGAGACAGACTTCTCCTGGTGTTAACACACAGGCTTAGAGACTTCCTGGTGTTAACACACAGGCTTAGAGACAGACTTCTGGTGTTAACACACAGGCTTAGAGACAGACTTAATGTTAACACACAGGCTTAGAGACAGACTCTCTCCTGGTGTTAACACACAGGCTTAGAGACAGACTTCTCTGGTGTTAACACACAGGCTTAGAGACAGACTTCTCCTGGTGTTAACACACAGGTTAACACACAGGCTTAGAGACAGACTTCTCCTGGTGTTAACACACAGGCTTAGAGACAGACTCCTGGTGTTAACACACAGGCTTAGAGACAGACTTCTCCTGGTGTTAACACACAGGCTTAGAGACAGACTTCTGGTGTTAACACACAGGCTTAGAGACAGACTTTCTCCTGGTGTTAACACACAGGCTTAGAGACAGACTTCTCCTGGTGTTAACACACAGGCTTAGAGACAGACTTCTCCTGGTGTTAACACACAGGCTTCTCCTGGTGTTAACACACAGGCTTAGAGACAGACTTCTCCTGGTGTTAACACACAGGCTTAGAGACAGACTTATCCTGGTGTTAACACACAGGTTTCTCCTGGTGTTAACACACAGGCTTAGAGACAGACTTCTCCTGGTGTTAACACACAGGCTTAGAGACAGACTTCTCCTGGTGTTAACACACAGGCTTAGAGACAGACTTCTCCTGGTGTTAACACACAGGCTTAGAGACAGACTTCCCTGGTGTTAACACAGGCTTAGAGACTTCTCCTGGTGTTAACACACAGGCTTAGAGACAGACTTCTCCTGGTGTTAACACACAGGCTTAGAGACAGACTTCTCCTGGTGTTAACACACAGGCTTAGAGACAGACTTCTCCTGGTGTTAACACACAGGCTTAGAGACAGACTTCTCCTGGTGTTAACACACAGGCTTAGAGACAGACTTCTCCTGGTGTTAACACACAGGCTTAGAGCAGATTTCTCTGGTGTTAACACACAGGCTTAGAGACAGACTTCTCCTGGTGTTAACACACAGGCTTAGAGACAGACTCTCCTGGTGTTAACACACAGGCTTAGAGACAGACTTCTCCTGGTGTTAACACACAGGCTTAGAGACAGACTTCTCCTGGTGTTAACACACAGGCTTAGAGACAGACTTCTTTGGTGTTAACACACAGGCTTAGAGACAGACTTCTCCTGGTGTTAACACACAGGCTTAGAGACAGACTTCTCCTGGTGTTAACAGGCTTCTCCTGGTGTTAACACACAGGCTTAGAGACAGACTTCTCCTGGTGTTAACACACAGGCTTAGAGACAGACTTCTCCTGGTGTTAACACACAGGCTTAGAGACAGACTCCTGGTGTTAACACACAGGCTTAGAGACAGACTTCTCCTGGTGTTAACACACAGGCTTAGAGACAGACTTCTCCTGGTGTTAACACACAGGCTGAGACAGACTGTTTAACACACAGGCTTAGAGACAGACTTCTTCTGGTGTTAACACACAGGCTTAGAGACAGACTTCTCCTGGTGTTAACACACAGGCTTAGAGACAGACTTCTCCTGGTGTTAACACACAGGCTTAGAGACTTCTCCTGGTGTTAACACACAGACTTCTCCTGGTGTTAACACACAGGCTTAGAGACAGACTTCTCTGGTGTTAACACACAGGCTTAGAGACAGACTTCTTCCTGGTGTTAACACACAGGCTTAGAGACAGACTTCTCCTGGTGTTAACACACAGGCTTAGGTGTTAACACACAGGCTTCTCTCTGGTGTTAACACACAGGCTTAGAGAGGACTTCTCCTGGTGTTAACACACAGGCTTAGAGACAGACTTCTCCTGGTGTTAACACACAGGCTTCTCCTGGTGTTAACACACAGGCTTAGAGCCAGACTTCTCCTGGTGTTAACACACAGGCTTAGAGCCAGACTTCTCCTGGTGTTAACACACAGGCTTAGAGCCAGACTTCTCCTGGTGTTAACACACAGGCTTAGAGACAGACTTCTCCTGGTGTTAACACACAGGCTTAGAGACAGACTTCTCCTGGTGTTAAAACACAGGCTTAGAGCCAGACTTCTCCTGGTGTTAACACACAGGCTTAGAGCCAGACTTCTCCTGGTGTTAACACACAGGCTTAGAGACAGACTTCTCCTGGTGTTAACACACAGGCTTAGAGACAGACTTCTCCTGGTGTTAAAACACAGGCTTAGAGACAGACTTCTTCTGGTGTTAACACACAGGCATGGAGACAGACCTCTCCTGGTGTTAACACACAGGCTTAGAGACAGACTTCTCCTGGTGTTAACACACAGGCTTAGAGACAGACTTCTCCTGGTGTTAACACACAGGCTTAGAGACAGACTTCTCCTGGTGTTAACACACAGGCTTAGAGACAGACTTCTCCTGGTGTTAACACACAGGCTTAGAGACAGACTTCTCCTGGTGTTAACACACAGGCTTAGAGACAGACTTCTCCTGGTGTTAACACACAGGCTTAGAGACAGACTTCTCCTGGTGTTAACACACAGGCTTAGAGACAGACTTCTCCTGGTGTTAACACACAAGCTTAGAGACAGACAGCTCAGCTCAGAAGACAGGCAGACCAGAGGCAAATCAAAGAGGGCAGACACTGCTAAACCCGTCTCCATCATCACTGCTGACATTGAGTGTAATCGCAGCATTAATAATTCAGCAGGGAGCGATACGCACTACAACAGTGACTGACAGACTGAGGCTTCAGAATGTAACTTTGATCCACTCTGTGTCTTTCCACTCTGAAGATACACACGATGAGGTGTTCTGTCCACACATACACTCCAGCTTCCTACTGTACCATTGACATTTTTCCATAATCCAGAATACACTGCTTTACTGCTATAATATCAATTTAACTCTAGAATAAAAAAGAATCCATGATCATGACAGGGACACTGAGGGTGTCAGCGAGGATGTCACCCTATATAGATTTATACATACACAACGCACCATACAACTGTCAGGTTCAGGTCTGAGGAGACTAAGAATGGTGTGTGCTGCAGCATTGTTGAGTCACTAAGCAGGGGTCTCCATTTCAGTCCTTCAAGATGTTAGCAGGGCATGCCTCTTTCACATTCAATGCTCTGGTCACTGGCCAAGGGACTCCCAGGCCTGGGGTTACAAAATGGAGAACGCCACTAAACAAAACCTCCTTTATATTAGACGTCCATCACATCTTCCTCCCACTAAATCGGATAGCCCTTGGTGGGGCTGGGTAGGGAGGGATTTGCACCAGCAGAGTCTGACAGAAGGCTTAGGGAGAATTTCTGCCTCCTCTTTGAGGTAAGACTGCGTGAGCTCTGCAGAATCCAAAACAAGTAGACCTAAGCCACCAGCTACAGGAGGCTTTGGATCCATGGCTGGCTACACTGCCCCATTGCTACTCTATCACTAATCTAGATGCCACCTGATCTAGCATCTTCTGTCAGATAGGGTTTTCAAAGGAGTCTGGAAAGCAGTGTTTAATCTTAAAGGTCTGACTGACGACAGAGCAGATCACTGCTTTACTGTTGTTACAGTAGGCTATAGAGACTAGAGAGAATAGCTGTACGGTAGGCTAGAGAGACTAGCTGTACGGTAGGCTAGAGAGTCTAGCTGTACGGTAGACTAGAGAGACTAGCTGTACGGTAGGCTAGAGAGACTAGCTGTACGGTAGGCTAGAGAGACTAGCTGTACGGTAGGCTAGAGAGACTAGCTGTACGGTAGGCTAGAGAGACTAGCTGTACGGTAGGCTAGAGAGACTAGCTGTACGGTAGGCTAGAGAGACTAGCTGTACAGTAGGCTAGAGAGACTAGCTGTACAGTAGGCTAGAGAGACTAGCTGTACAGTAGGCTAGAGAGACTAGCTGTACAGTAGGCTAGAGAGACTAGCTGTACAGTAGGCTAGAGAGACTAGCTGTACAGTAGGCTAGAGAGAATAGCTGTACAGTAGGCTAGAGATACTAGCTGTACAGTAGGCTAGAGACTAGCTGTACAGTAGGCTAGAGAGACTAGCTGTACAGTAGGCTAGAGAGACTAGCTGTACAGTAGGCTAGAGAGACTAGCTGTACAGTAGGCTAGAGAGACTAGCTGTACAGTAGGCTAGAGAGAATAGCTGTACAATAGGCTAGAGAGACTAGCTGTACAGTAGGCTAGAGACTAGCTGTACAGTAGGCTAGAGACTAGCTGTACAGTAGGCTAGAGAGACTAGCTGTACAGTAGGCTAGAGAGACTAGCTGTACAGTAGGCTAGAGAGACTAGCTGTACAGTAGGCTATAGAGACTAGAGACTAGCTGTGCAGTAGGCTAGAGAGACTAGACACTAGCTATACAGTATGCTAGAGAGACTAGAGAGACTAGCTGTACGGTCGGCTATAGAGACTAGAGAGTTTAGCTGTACGGTAGGCTAGAGAGACTAGCTGTACAGTAGGCTAGAGAGACTAGCTGTACAGTAGGCTAGAGAGACTAGAGACTAGCTGTACAGTAGGCTAGAGACAGTAGGTACAGTAGGCTAGAGAGACTAGATGTACAGTAGGCTAGAGAGACTAGAGACTAGCTGTACAGTAGGCTAGAGAGACAGTAGGTACAGTAGGCTAGAGAGACTAGCTGTACAGTAGACTAGAGAGACAGTAGGTACAGTAGGCTAGAGAGACTAGCTGTACAGTAGGCTAGAGAGACTAGCTGTACAGTAGGCTAGAGAGACTAGCTGTACAGTAGGCTAGAGAGACTAACTGTACAGTAGGCTAGAGAGACTAGCTGTACAGTAGGCTAGAGAGACTAGCTGTACAGTAGGCTAGAGAGACTAGCTGTACAGTAGGCTAGAGAGACTAGCTGTACAGTAGGCTAGAGAGACTAGCTGTACAGTAGGCTAGAGAGACTAGCTGTACAGTAGGCTAGAGAGACTAGAGAGTTTAGCTGTAGCCATCTGAAGGATTTACATCCAGCCATGATCCTATGTCACTTTGTGTGCTGGAATAGAGAGAATTTACATATGGGCCGAACACTGCACCTTGGCGTCAATGACCTGTAATAGTAACGGCACTATATTGCATTTGCACTATGTAGGCTACACCTCTGCAGTACACTGGATGTGGACTGCAGGCCTGTACACAGTGCTGTGAAAATGTATTTGCCCCCTTTCTAACTTAGCATATTTTTTATACTGAATGTTAAATAAAGATCTTCAACCAAAACCTAATATATTACTTATTTCATTTGTTTCATAAACAATGTTATGCAACACCCAATGCCCATGTGTGAAAAAGTCATTGCCACCACCTTTAGCTGCAATGACTCCAACCACACGCTTCCTGTAGTTGTTGGTCAGTCTCTCACTGTGGAGGACTTTCAGCCCACCCTTCCGTGCAGAACTGCTTTCACTCAGCGACATTTGTGGGCATTCAAGCATGAACAGCTTGTTTAAAGTCTGACACAACATCACAATTGGGATTAGGTCCTGACTTTGACTAGGCCATTCCAAAACTTAAAACGTTCCTTTTTAGACATTTTCAAGTAGACTTGATTGTGTGTTTGGGATCATTGTCTTGCTGCATGACCCAGCTGTGCTTCAGCTCAGACAGATGGCCTGACATTCTCCTGGAGAATTATCTGATACAGAGCAGAATTCATGGTTCCTTCTATTAAGGCAAGTCGTCCAGGTCCTGAGGCAGCAAAGCATCTCCAAACCATCACACTACCACCACCATGCATTCCACAGTAAGAACCTTATACCAACGGTGATGCATGCTGGTGGTAGTGTGATGGTTTAGGGACAAAATGTCTCCACAGCGATGTGAGAGACTGATCAACAACTACAGGAAGTGTCTGGTTGGAGTCATTGCAGCTAAAGGTGGCACAACCAGTTATTGAGGGTAACGGGGCAATTACTTTTTCACACAGGGGCACTGGGTGTTGCATAACTTTGTATATTAAATAAATATTTTTTTTTTTGTTATTTATAAACTCAGGTTACCTGTATCTAATATTGGGTTTTGGTTGAAGATCTGATGGGTTTTGGTTGAAGATCTGTGTACATGTCTCAGCAGGATCCCTCTCACTGTGTACATGTCTCAGCAGGATCCCTCTCACTGTGTACATGTCTCAGCAGGATCCCTCTCACTGTGTACATGTCACAGCAGGATCCCTCTCACTGTGTACATGTCTCAGCAGGATCCCTCTCACTGTGTACATGTCTCAGCAGGATCCCTCTCACTGTGTACATGTCACGGCAGGATCCCTCTCACTGTGTACATGTCTCAGCAGGATCCCTCTCACTGTGTACATGTCTCAGCAGGATCCCTCTCACTGTGTACATGTCTCAGCAGGATCCCTCTCACTGTGTACATGTCACGGCAGGATCCCTCTCACTGTGTACATGTCTCAGCAGGATCCCTCTCACTGTGTACATGTATCGGCAGGATCCCTCTCACTGTGTACATGTCACGGCAGGATCCCTCTCACTGTGTACATGTCTCAGCAGGATCCCTCTCACTGTGTACATGTCTCAGCAGGATCCCTCTCACTGTGTACATGTCTCAGCAGGATCCCTCTCACTGTGTACATGTCACGGCAGGATCCCTCTCACTGTGTACATGTCTCAGCAGGATCCCTCTCACTGTGTACATGTCTCAGCAGGATCCCTCTCACTGTGTACATGTCTCAGCAGGATCCCTCTCACTGTGTACATGTCTCAGCAGGATCCCTCTCACTGTGTACATGTCTCAGCAGGATCCCTCTCACTGTGTACATGTCACGGCAGGATCCCTCTCACTGTGTACATGTCACGGCAGGATCCCTCTCACTGTGTACTGTTGTCACCCTTTCACTTTTCTTAAATAAATCCTTATTTCTTCTAAAATAACTTGAAACAAGGGGCCTCCCGGGTGGCGCAGTGGTTAAGAGACTCTGGGTTCGCGCCCAGGCTCTGTCGTAACCGGCCGCGACCGGGAGGTCCGTGGGGCGACGCACAATTGGCCTAGCGTCGTCCGGGTTAGGGAGGGTTTGGCCGGTAGGGAAATCCTTGTCTCATGGCGCACCAGCGACTCCTGTGGCGGGCTGGGTGCAGTGCGTTGCCAGGTGCACAGTGTTTCCTCCTACACATTGGTGTGGCTGGCTTCCGGTCTTTCGTCTCTCCCGAGCCCGTACGGGAGTTGTAGCGATAAGACAAGATAGTAGCTACTAAACAATTGGATACCACAAAATTGGGGAGAAAAAGGGGTAAAAATTAAACAAAATAAAAAATAAAATAATAACTTGAAACTGAAAAACAACTTGTCTCCACACCTTAAGATAAATGCAGACAACTGCTTATTGTAGCCATCAATGAGCTTGCTGCAACTTTCTACTGGCAAATAAATGCTTCAGAGTTCAAGTAACAGACACATCAACTGTTCAGAGGAGACTGCGTGAATCAGGCCTTCATGGTCGAATTTCTGAAAAGAAACCACTACTAAAGGACACCAATAAGAAGAAGAGACTTGCTTGGGCCAAGAAACACGAGCAATGGGCATTAGACCGGTGGAAATCTGATGAGTTGGACCGCAGAGTGAAGGAAAAGCAAGTGCTCAGCATATGTGGGGACTCCTTTAAGACTGTTGGAAAAGCATTCCTCACAAAGCTGGTTGAGAGAATGCCAATAGTGTGCAAAGCTGTTATCAAGGCAAAGAGTTTTACTTTGAAGAATCTCAACTATACAATATATTTGGATCTATTTCACACTTTTTTTGTGTGTTATTACACACTTTCCATGTGTCATTTCATCGTGTTGATGTCTTCACTATTATTCTACAATGTAGAAAATAGTAAAAATAAAGAAATCATTGAATGAGTAAGTGTGTCCAAACTTGACTGGTACTGTATTACTGTATTACTGTATGCATGTATGTATGTATTTCTGGTGAGACAAGCTTTTAAATGGATAGTCGTTGGCTAAATGACTGGAAGTCTATGGGAACAGCCAGCACGTCATTGCCCTAACACTAGTAGCAATGCTCTCTCCCCCACCCTTACCACCACCGCTGAAAACAATCCTAGGGGAAACACATTGTCACTGGAATGTATTTGGCAGGCATTCTAAAAGTAGTTACGTTAGTATGGACATGGGAGCGTTGCCAATGTCTTCCTCTGCAACCGAAGAGGAAGAAAAACACCCGACACTGACAAAGAGCTACAGTCAATCAACAATAGTCGTATTAAAGTACAAACGCAGAACAGGGCTGCTGCTTTCACTGTGACATCCATCTCAGAGACCAGTCAAACACATTGCACTGACAACACTCACTGTATCTCGGAAAATGTGTCGCTGAATGGTACACCGCAGATGAACAGCGGCCAACATGAAATATGAGGGACAATATGTGAGCGTTTACTCGCTGTTAAACATTCAGCACTGAAAAACCTCAAAATATGTGCTAGTACATTTGGTATTCAACTATGATGTCATCTGTCTCACTGAATAGTGTATTTTGGAGTTTCTCTAGCAGATGCTGATCTTGGGTCAGTTTTGCAGTTCCATCACTAATGGTTAAGGTTGGAAATGGGGATACTGACCCTTGATCTGTACCTACGGGAAATTTCCCCCGGCATTTCACTGAACGGTACACCAGAGACGAACAGCTGGCCAGCTCGAACTACAAGAGCCAACAGGCCTATACTCCCTGTAAACATGTGGCACAGAAAAAGCTCTCTCGACGACAATAACAACTCTTCAGTGATTACACTGAGCGTAAACACTATAGTAAGTCCGACTGGCCGACCATATGAACTGGATCAGGAGGTTGATAAATAAAGTTAGGCTATAACATGTCTTCCACATACCTTGTCTAAAGCCTACAGTGAAAGCTTGTCGTTCAGCTTTACTTTCTCTTTAAATGAACTTGATGCATCTTGTCTGCTGTTAGCCCAAACTGGCAAATGAAAATAGCCGATGTCTCCTTGTATGTTGACAGATGCCGTTTCAAAGACTTTGGGCAAAAGTTTGGCAAAGTGCTTGTTTTCCCTGATGTTTAGGTTGTGGTGTGGATGCAGCGGAGCGAACAGAGGTGGGCGTGTCAGTAGATGGCTGAAGGTCCAGCTACATCTCTACATCTTCAGCATAAGGCCTACATTTTGTTCCAACAGAGTGCAAATAAATCATATCTAGTTCATGAAACTTGACGGTTTTTAATTATAGACAATACAGAAACATGTATCACTGTAATGCAAATATGCTGAGAATGGTGAAACTGCAGCATCTAGAGATCACCTTCAGTTTAAAGAAGATGAGTCTTACTGTGATAGTGAACTAGAGTAACTCAACTTGGGACTGCGAAGGGTTTAAAAGCATTGCACCTTTAGAATAAACATATAACCATGTTAAATCAGGGAATATAAACTCTAGCTAAAAACCAATGCATGTAGTTGTTGTTACCAACTGTGTTACAAAATAACAGTAGTATAAAAGTTATTTGCATGGACTGACATGGGTTAGCTATTATTAGGTTCGCCTAACTCAGCTGTCAAGACAGACAACTAAATTAGCTGGTTACTAAATCTCAGATATTGAGTCTTTTTGTTTAGATTACCAACTAGTTAGCTAGCTAGCTAAGGTTAGCTTGTTACTGACTGGGAGCTGGATGACCATAGTTCGAAACCTTCAGGAACAAGACATTTACATCCAACGTAAATTTACTAAACACCCAACTAGCCACGTTTGGCAAGAACACAAAGTTCCTGTAGCAAAAGACCAAGCAATCCTAGCTAGCTACTGTAGCTAGCTAACCTACTTGATAGTTAGCTAACTCTAGCCCAGGGCGACCAGAGCTCATCTATGTATTCGTTTGCTAATCAGATTACACATGATTAGCCACGTATACAAATTAACTTCATTCTTACTTTATTACCTAGTCCACTACATTCCGTGTTCCTGGAAGCTGCTCGGCGTTTTGTCTCCGACTCAACCTCTGGTTTGCATCTGTCTAGCTCGATCTGAGACTGCAGCTTTCAACACAACCACATCCTCTTCACGTTGATGATGGTCTGCCGCGCTGGCTAGCTCGGGCTGTCACTTTTCCGTTCCGGAATTTATCTTGCCAGCTCTTGTTTTCACTCGATTTCAAATGAATTCTTGAAGCTGTGTAATAAATGAGACTACATGTATGCGTACTTGTGCTGGAAATATTTCGGATCTTAAAACCTCTTGTTATTCACGAAATTCAGATGTGCTGACTGAGCAAGTGTACCTTGTTGATCACTCACTAGGAAGTTTGCAAATGTGGCGATTTGATCTGAATAAACCACGTGACCAAAGCATTGTGGAAAAATAATATTAAAGACAGCACAGAATTTTATACAATGTTCCAAAATGAACAAGGATGTTTCACTTGTAATACTTTTTCCAATATCAAAAATAATAACAAAGTAATGCATCTTATATTTTTATATGTGCGTGTGCTTGCAAGCGTGCATGCGTATGTGTGTGTGTGTGTGTGTGTGTGTGTGTGTGTGTGTGTGTGTTTGACTTTACGTGACACTTTACCCGTTAATCCCTACCTCTTTAACCTCCATTAGATATTTTCCATCCATGGATGAGGTGTGGTTTACAGGTTAGATAGCATGCAGTGTTCAATGAGATTTTCATGAGTCCCAGTCTACACTCTTAATGTGTCTTTGTCTGGGTTTATGTTTGAAAATATATGATATTATAAACAAAAGGTCCATATATGCAGAAATGTAAAAGAAAGTGGAAAACCCCCCATACATTTGATTGGGAATGGAGGAGTTAACTGCATCGAACCTTTGGACCATAACTGTTTGGTCTTTTGAGTTTATAACTAACTGTTGGTCAACAACCCCACCGGGTTTGTTGCCGAGGGCAGCCTAGGTGTGGCGGATATAACTGGACTTCAACCCCACCGGGTTTGTTGCCGAGGGCAGCCTAGGTGTGGCGGATATAACTGGACTTCAACCCCTTCGGGTTTGTTGCCGAGGGCAGCCTAGGTGTGGCGGATATAACTGGACTTCAATCCCACGGGTTTGTTGCCGAGGGCAGTCTAGGTGTGGCGGATATAACTGGACTTCAACCCCACCGGGTTTGTTGCCGAGGTCAGTCTAGGTGTGGCGGATATAACTGGACTTCAATCCCATCGGGTTTGTTGCCGAGGGCAGTCTAGGTGTGGCGGATATAACTGGACTTCAACCCCACCGGGTTTGTTGCCGAGGGCAGTCTAGGTGTGGCGGATATAACTGGACTTCAACCCCACCGGGTTTGTTGCCGAGGTCAGTCTAGGTGTGGCGGATATAACTGGACTTCAACCCCACCGGGTTTGTTGCCGAGGGCAGTCTAGGTGTGGCGGATATAACTGGACTTCAACCCCACCGGGTTTGTTGCCGGCAGGGTGTGGCGGATATAACTGTCTAGGTGTGGCGGATATAACTGTACTTCAACCCCACCGGGTTTGTTGCCGAGGTCAGTCTAGGTGTGGCGGATATAACTGTACTTCAACCCCACCGGGTTTGTTGCCGAGGTCAGTCTAGGTGTGGCGGATATAACTGGACTTCAACCCCATCGGGTTTGTTGCCGAGGGCAGTCTAGGTGTGGCGGATATAACTGGACTTCAACCCCACCGGGTTTGTTGCCGAGGTCAGTCTAGGTGTGGCGGATATAACTGGACTTCAACCCCACCGGGTTTGTTGCCGAGGTCAGTCTAGGTGTGGCGGATATAACTGGACTTCAACCCCACCGGGTTTGTTGCCGAGGGCAGTCTAGGTGTGGCGGATATAACTGTACTTCAACCCCACCGGGTTTGTTGCCGAGGGCAGTCTAGGTGTGGCGGATATAACTGGACTTCAACCCCATCGGGTTTGTTGCCGAGGGCAGTCTAGGTGTGGCGGATATAACTGGACTTCAACCCCATCGGGTTTGTTGCCGAGGGCAGTCTAGGTGTGGCGGATATAACTGGACTTCAACCCCACCGGGTTTGTTGCCGAGGGCAGTCTAGGTGTGGCGGATATGACTGGACTTCAATCCCACCGGCTTTGTTGCCGAGGGCAGTCTAGGTGTGGCGGATATAACTACACTTCAATCCCACCGGCTTTGTTGCCGAGGGCAGCCCAGGTCTGGCGGATATCAACAGTAAACTATAGACCACTGTGTGTATACAGACTCCATAGGCATTGCAATGCTAATAACAAAGGTATGGCACAAGAACAAGTGGAAAAGTGTTTACATTTTGACTGATTTGTTTTATGCAGAGCTCTCAGTCAGTTTAGGTTTAAGTTTATTTGTCAAATAAATACATTGGAAATCTGACTCACAGTAAAAGAAGAGGAATTATAATATGAATTTGACTTGAGAACATTTGTGACCACATCCCAGTTCACATCTATAGCTATTGAGAAAGAGCGAAAAACTGAAATCACTGAAATCCTAAACACTGAAAATATGGAAGGAAGTACATTCCAATAGATAAAATTCATGATATGTCAGCCGGCTATTAGCAAAAGGGTTTTGTGTGAAACATTTAAGTGCCGTCTCAGTTCACAGTGTCAAGAGAATGTTTCTTATGTTGGATCAATACCAACACATGGTTTATGGTTTCATAAGTTAAAACAGGTTTTAGGTTCCAATCTGAAATGACAGGCTGTGGAATAAGTTACGGGCTAAAGTTATTAGTTCAGTGCAGGGACTAGCACTGATAAAATAAGAAATGTGATACTGGAATTTTGCAATATGTGACGCAAATTCTGAAGATATTCAATGAAGCCAGTTATGATTTTTGTAAACAACTCCCAAGTTAAATAAATCACAAAACAGAGAATCGTGTGTCACAGTGTAATAACATAATTATAATTCCAATAATAGATAACAGGTGTGGACCATACTCTCCCTATTTGAAACAAATGACAGCTACATATTGCCAAAGAAAATTATTAATTAACCGGTTAGGGTAGCCTAGTGGTTAGAGTGTTGGACTAATAACTGAAAGGTTGCAAGTTCAAATCTCCGAGCTGACAAGGTACAAATCTGTCGTTCTGCCCCTGAACAGGCAGTTAACCCACTGTTCCTAGGCTGTCATTGAAAATAAGAACTGGTTCTTTACTGACTTGCCTAGTTAAATAAAGGTAAAATAAATAAAAAATCTGGGCCTGTCTGCATATGCTATGCACAGTTGCACACAATTCTCCCTTCCCTCTCAGCATATTTGACTTTATAGGGATTGGTTTGTTGTCTTTTCCTCTAGGGGTCCTGTTCATACCGGACCAGTCCCGGATGGTATAGCAGTGTGCCAGGCTGCCAACCAACATGACACCTGTGGCTATTGGTAGCCTGCCAGGGAACTTTTCTTTCCCCTCCCTTCTCTTTTTCCTTCACTCTTTCTCTTTCTACCCTTCCCTCTCTTTCTCCTTCTCTTTTTCCCATTGAAAACAATTGACACTTCTTCTCTCCCAGGAACACCCAGCCGGAACTAGAGGGGTTCCGTTTCCCTGATAGGATCTGAAATCTCAAGCTACTGAAGGAAAGGGATTATTGTACAGTCTTATGTTTCAACCATTCCTGAATTCAAATACTTAATTAGTTTAATTGAATTGTACAAGTTTGCTTATCCATGTGTTCCTAAATAAATACAAATGTTCATTCAATTCATTGATTAGAATGAAACATTCTTTTAAAAAAAATGTATTACGATGTGTTGACTACTATGGTACCACTGTGAGATCCATGACAGGACAGTGGTAGGCCTACATACAAAGACCAACCATTTGTGCTCATTCCATGAAGGACCGTGATGAAGGACAAATAAAGTTGATTCAGATCCTAATCTGTAAATAATATATTCCAGCAATAAATGCATAAAATAAACAGGCCAGAAGGGCTTTTTTCTGGTTGGCCTGATTAAGCCTATTAGCTTACAGTACACTGTCTGACTCTATCATTTTATTATAATCTGGAGGGTCGTTTCAGGTCAAACACAGTTCAAAATCAATCAACACCTCTCTCATCTTGGGACCTTTAAATGGATTTTCAAGTATTCATTATGAAACACTCTATATTAGACCAGTCATTATTTACTGCTTGGTGGTAAATCATTAAGCAAAGTGTACAATGCCATCTAGTGGCTATCTTATAATGTACATTATATTACACTTTCTCTGGTGCAACAATTGTCAGATCTGGGAGTTCAAGTCACAAAGTAGAAGACTCATCTGAGATTTTTATCCACCCAGAGTGTACTTCCTTCTTTTCACTCTTACACCACCTTCATGCACCTCAGCAGACGTGCCGTAGATTCCACAGCTTTACCAGGACATCTCCTCAAATCCCATTCATAAGCATGTGAACCCCTTCTATCTGCAATGTATATGTCTCAGTGTTGGCTGGTGGGCCGGAGACATAGGAGGATGGGCTCGTTGTCATGGCTGGAATGAATGGAACCGTATCGAACACATCATTTCCAGTGTTGGCTGGTGGGCCGGAGACATAGGAGGATGGGCTCGTTGTCATGGCTGGAATGAATGGAACCGTATCGAACACATCATTTCCAGTGTTGGCTGGTGGGCCGGAGACATAGAAGGATGGGCTCGTTGTCATGGCTGGAATGAATGGAACCGTATCGAACACATAATTTCCAGTGTTGGCTGGTGGGCCGGAGACATAGGAGGATGGGCTCGTTGTCATGGCTGGAATGAATGGAACCGTATCGAACACATCATTTCCAGTGTTGGCTGGTGGGCCGGAGACATAGGAGGATGGGCTCGTTGTCATGGCTGGAATGAATGGAACCGTAGCGAACACATCATTTCCAGTGTTTGAAGTGTTTGATACCTTTCCATTAATTCTATGACAGCCATTACCATAAGCCCTTCCTCCGATATCTCTGCCCACCATCCACCCCTGGTATGTAGAGCATTGTTCAAGGATATGCCATTTATGTAAAGGAGAGAGAACTGAATTGGCAGAAAACTGAAAGTAAAGCCCAAAACCATGGAGAGTCACTGTTGCATTTCAACAACATCAAGGGCTGCAGGTAGCCTAGCAGTTAGCGCATCGGGCCAGTGTCCGAAAGGTCACTGGTTACATTACCCAAGCTGACAAGGTTACCTTTGAAGATCTTCCTCTGTCTGCAATCCCAAGGGTCCCAGCTACAAGATGAATGGTCGTTTTGTTAGATAAAATCCTTCTTTATATCCCAAAAAGTCTGTTTAGTTGGCACCATTGATTTCAGTAATCCACTCGTTCAACATGCAGACAAAGGAGTCCAAAAAGCTACCGGTAAACTTCATCCAAACAAGTCAAAGGACATTTCTATCTAATCCTCAGGTAGTCTAAAATGTAAATAAACTATAATATTTCACACGGAAAGTACTATGTTCAATAGGAAAGGAAAATTCGTAAGTGCGTCCCGAAAGATTGATTTGGTTCAGGTGCTCTCCGAACAAAAACTCAAAATACTTCTTAGTTTTTCAAAAAAGAAGCCTGAAACCTTGAATAAAGACTGTTGACATCTAGTGGAAGCCATAGGAATTGCAATTTGGGTGACGGACATATATATAAGCAATAGGTTTTGATAATATAGAGCCTGGGAGCTGAAAAAAATAATAATTCTGGTCTGACTTTCTTCGGATCTTCGCCTACCATATCAATTCTGTTATAGTCTCAGACATTATTTTAACAGTTTTAGAAACCGCAGAGTGTTTTCCATCCAATAATACCAATTACATGCATATCCTGGCTTCTGGGCCTGAGTAACAGGCAGTTTACTTTGGGCACGTCAGTCAGGCAGAAATTCAGGAAACTGCCCCCTAGCCCTAAAGAACTTGTCCCGGTTGGTGTTTTTAAATCACTGATGAAGGATTTTGAGGCTGATTCCCTGACCTGTCAATGTTTTTAATTAGCTGTTTTATGATTTTGTTATACTCTTATGAATTCTATGGTTTTTACTAGATTACTTGTAGTTTTTCATGTTGTCTGTCTGTGTTTGTGTAATGACTTGGTGCTGCCTATCTTGGCCAGGACGCTCTTGAAAAATATATTTCAAAAATATATTTCAAATCTCAAAGAGCCTGGTTAAATAAAGGTTAAATAAAAATGTAAAAATAAAATAAATGTGATATAGTGAAGCACCTGAGTGAGCTGGCTGCGAAATTACACAGGTACTTTCCCAAAACGGACGACACAAACAACTGGATTCGTTATGCCTTTCATTCCCTGCCTCCAGTCCACTTACCGATATCTGAACTAGAGAGCCTCATCAAAATTGCAACAAGCGGTTCTGTGAAAATTTAATTTAATCAGAAGCCACTGCCAGATCTCTAGATAGAGCTGCGCCCAGAGATTCTTGCCTTGGCAAGCTGATGCCCTTTGCAACCACGTACCTATGTGAGAGTGGATTCTCGGCCCTCACTAGCATGAAAACTAAATACAGGCACAGACTGTGTGTGGGAAAGGATTTATGACTGATACTCTCTCCATTACAACACAACATTGCAGAGTTATGGGCATCTTTTCCAGCACACCCTTCTCATCAACTTGTGGTGAGTTATTCAACATTTTTTGATGAACAAATGAGGTTAGCTAAATAAAGCTAAACAAATGATTGATTATTATTATATTATTATTTGTGCCCTGGTCCTATAAGAGCTCTTTGTCACTTCCCACGAGCTGGGTTGTGACAAAAACTCACACTCATTCTTATGTTTAATAGTGTGTGTGTGGCAGGCTTACAATGATGGCAAAAAACATAATTTGAGAGTGGTGCTACAGGGGGTACGCAGCTGGATGTTTGAAGGGGTATGGGACTATAAAAAGTTTGGGAATCGCTGCTCTAAGTGATACTGTGTGAGAGAGAATGGCTTCATCCTAAATAGCCCACTCAGCACCCTTTCTGCTCGACTCCATTTCATTCCAGGCACAGGGCCCACTGGGAGCCTCTGTAAAACATGCCTCCTCCATGACACACACACACACACACACACACACACACACACACACACACACACACACACACACACACACACACACACACACACACACACACACACACACACACCACTCCATGTCCTTATAGAGTACCACACACACATAATCTCCAAAATCTCCCTCCCTTCTGCTGCATCAAACTCCCCAAGGCTCTCCTCCCGTTGTCCCGGCAACACATCGGTCTGTGAGAGGCAACAGTGTGGGAGCTGTTTGTGTCGCTCACGAGACAAAAAGGGGGTAGGAGGAGAGAGGAAGGTGTGAAGCTTGTTGTGGGTACGCTGCTAAAACAGATTGTGCCTCATAGAAAGTTCTAAGTAAGAATCCAATGGAAAAAAGGTAGGCAGGCTTACTTCTTTAGAGGTGGGATCTGGTAGGATCTATGCAGATATGTGAGAGCTAGTTGTATTGCTGCACACAACTGGCTCTTTCTCATTTGAATATGACAGATTCTGCTGGCGGACTTGAGAGCTCTTGAAGTGGTATTTGTTTGACTATTTCTGGATCTTAGACCTGAAAGAACTGGCACACATAAGGTAAAGAGGCATTAGTGCATATTGGTTCAACTACACTCCTATCATATCACAGTGAGGTCTCATCACAAAGGATATCCAATTGGGAATTGCACAGATGCTGCAGATAAAAATGTTTGATTTATTGTCCATCAGTAAGACACGGCTTGAAAAAGGATGACATAATGATGGTACTGTAGGCATACACATGTTTGATCATCCTTCAAAATGATTCTGAATACAAATGGAGATATATAGACAACTATTATTCTGTTTGCTTGTTGTAGATCTGTACGCATGAAGGCGTTGGTGAGGCAGTAGGATAGGCTTATTCACTAACTGTATTTATGGAATGCAGTTTCTCTTTTACAGCTACAGCTCCTGTAGAAACAGACACACTTCTGAGGGAATTAGGGAGGTTGGAAGGATCAAGCCAATCAGATATAACTCACACTCAATTCGTGCAAATATGTACAAAAAGTATCACATTGGTGGCAGCGTTGGGATAACATCCAGCTCACGTCTAGTTACGTGATTTAGTGGTGGGAAGCAGTCTGTTTTTCAACATTGTGTTGGGTGTAATTACATGGATATATCTAGTAAACAATGGATACGCAACACTGGGCATGATGGATAGAACTAGTCACTACAGGTGTGATCAAGCCTTACATCCAAGTTGCCTGAAGCTGAATGGAAACTGCTATGCCCTGACCAGTTATTCAGAAGACAAACCTCTGTCTAATTTACATAAGGTATCTTATCAGTGTGGACCCAAAACAAACATTCTACACATTTACAAACAACCTGTTTAAAGTGTTTTTAAAACCATGGTGTTCTGTTGTTACTGAAGCTTATACATCTAATGATCTGACAATGACCCACATCATATGGGTCAACACATAATGTGTGTTGTGCAGCAAAACACAACTATCCTTTTTCTTTAGGATGCAAACCAGTCATACGAATCACTGTTGATCCATCCTGTTCTGATCTAATGAGATGGAGGGAGGATTTTCTATGGCCTAGAATCAAGGCCTTTTCTGTTCTGATCTAATGAGATGGATGGAGGATTTTATACAGCCTAGAATCTAGGCCTTTCCCAGTCATGAAGGACGAAGCTCTTGGTTCTCATTGGCAAAGACTGAACTCAAGTTAGGTTTTATATGTCAGACTCTCCCATACCATTTTGCCCAACATGTTATACCCCAGAGGTTGTAAACAAACCCTTCTTTAAGGTGATAGAACTTGTATCGTTATTACAGGGCTTCATACTGAACATTTCTCACTGGAAATTGCTGCTGACATTGAACATAGCTTAGGGTTGAGGTATTTTATTCATGTCAGACTCTCCTATGCCACCATTCCTAACATCTTATAGGTTGTAAATAAACCATTTTGTAAGCTGATATAACTTGTATTATTATTATAGGGCTGTGAAACCCATAGCCAAATGGCTTCAGACTGAGCATTTCTCACCAGTTATTTACGGAGAGCAATTTCCATTTTATAACAGGTACTGTAGCTTTATTTACAGTCGTGTGTTGATTAATTATTGCTTTCTTCAGTGGAAATACAGAATGTGTAAAAAAGTATAATTATACCAAATGCTAAATCAAGCAGAGGTGTACAACCATTTGAATCATTACTGAAACTTGCAAACTACAAGCATTTAACCAGTTAAAGATAATGAATACATATTTCATAAAAATTAAAAAAATCAAGTGTTGTAACGGATCCCTCCGGAACTTTCATTCTGCACACCTGGACCCCTATTCCCTGTGATTAGTAATTGTATACGTGTGTCCTTGGTGTACCATTGTCCTGTCGATTATTGTTACAATGTCCGTTGGTGAGTGTGAGTACCTGTATAAGGGCACAAGGCGAGTCCCAGATGCAGACAAGGGAGGCAGATGGTTTGAGTCTTTGATATTTATTAATCAATCAAAAAGGGGTAGGCTAGAGAATGGTCGTGGACAGTCAAAAGGTCAAAACCAGTTCAGAGTTCAGGGCAGGCAGAATGGTCAGGCAGGCGGGTACAGAGTCCAGAAAACAGGCAAGGGTCAAAACCGAGAGGACTAGCAAAAGAGAATAGAAAAGGCAGGCGCACGGGAAAAACAAGCTGGTTGACTTGAAACATACAAGACGAACTGGCACAGACACACAGAAAACACAGGTTTAAATACCCAGGGGATAATGGGGACGATGGGCGACACCTGGAGGGGGTGGAGACAAGCACAAGGACAGGTGAAACAGATCAGGGTGTGACAAACTGTGCTGTGTGTTTTGGGCTTTTGTGCCCTTGTGGATTTCACAGATGATTATGGGTCTCATCCTGTGTGTTAATCATTTTGCGCATGTGTTATTTATTCAAGGTACTCCTCGCTCTTTTGTCAGGGTTTCAACCCTGTGTTTTGTTACACGTTGGTTTGGTCATCGTCCCCTTGCGTTTACACGGTACGCCGTAATTTGGGGTATGATTTTAAAAAACTATTACGCATTCCTGCACCTGTCTTTCGAATCATTTACGCCAACGTGACAGTTGGCTATAACATGAGTACAAACAAAGTGAGTGTGTGTATATGTGTGTAAGTGTTTGTGTGCGTGTGTGTGTGTTATGGTGTGTATTCTAATTTCCCATCAAATACCTTCATCGATACCACAAAAAAATGCATTATGAAAGAAATTGTGTAATGTACACGAAAAAGTGGAGCCATGTATTAAATGCATTTTGAAGAAAATTGTGTAATGTAGGCACCACAAAAAATGAAATATATTATGAAGAAAATCATGTAGGCCTCCTGTTGCTTACACACAAAAAGGGCATTTCTGACTACAAGTGCAAAGCGAAAACAAACATAGAAAACAGTACCGGCATCAATAAAATAAAATAAATACTATTATATTATTCATATTTTGGTGACAACCTGGTTGATTTAACAATATTAGTTTGTTAAAACGTTTTTTTATATATATATAAATACAGGTAGAACACAAAAAAAGGCAGTGTAGAACACCATTGTCCATCATGCATTACTCTAATAACTTTCAGAAGATTGTCCTGAAGTTTGCCCCACCCAATTATTTTTTCTCCCCTGAATACTAGTACTAGAATAGTACTAGTACTAGAATAGAGGAACATTCTATCTGAAATATAAAGTATAGTACTAGAATAGAGGAACATTCTATCTGAAATATAAAGTATAGTACTAGAATAGAGGAACATTCTATCTGAAATATAAACCTATAGTACTAGAATAGAGGAACATTCTATCTGAAATATAAACGTATAGTACTAGAATAGAGGAACATTCTATCTGAAATATAAACGTATAGTACTAGAATAGAGGAACATTCTATCTGAAATATAAACGTATAGTACTAGAATAGAGGAACATTCTATCTGAAATATAAATGTATAGTACTAGAATAGAGGAACATTCTATCTGAAATATAAACGTATAGTACTAGAATAGAGGAACATTCTATCTGAAATATAAACGTATAGTACTAGAATAGAGGAACATTCTATCTGAAATATAAAGTATAGTACTAGAATAGAGGAACATTCTATCTGAAATATAAACGTATAGTACTAGAATAGAGGAACATTCTATCTGAAATATAAACGTATAGTACTAGAATAGAGGAACATTCTATCTGAAATATAAACGTATAGTACTAGAATAGAGGAACATTCTATCTGAAATATAAACGTATAGTGCTAGAATAGAGGAACATTCTATCTGAAATATAAACGTATAGTACTAGAATAGAGGAACATTCTATCTGAAATATAAACGTATAGTACTAGAATAGAGGAACATTCTATCTGAAATATAAACGTATAGTACTAGAATAGAGGAACATTCTATCTGAAATATAAAGTATAGTACTAGAATAGAGGAACATTCTATCTGAAATATAAACGTATAGTACTAGAATAGAGGAACATTCTATCTGAAATATAAACGTATAGTACTAGAATAGAGGAACATTCTATCTGAAATATAAACGTATAGTACTAGACTAGAGGAACATTCTATCTGAAATATAAAGTATAGTACTAGAATAGAGGAAAATTCTATCTGAAATATAAACGTATAGTACTAGAATAGAGGAACATTCTATCTGAAATATAAACGTATAGTACTAGAATAGAGGAACATTCTATCTGAAATATAAAGTATAGTACTAGAATAGAGGAACATTCTATCTGAAATATAAACGTATAGTACTAGAATAGAGGAACATTCTATCTGAAATATAAACGTATAGTACTAGAATAGAGGAACATTCTATCTGAAATATAAACGTATAGTACTAGAATAGAGGAACATTCTATCTGAAATATAAACGTATAGTACTAGACTAGAGGAACATTCTATCTGAAATATAAACGTATAGTACTAGACTAGTGGAACATTCTATCTGAAATATAAACGTATAGTACTAGACTAGAGGAACATTCTATCTGAAATATAAACGTATAGTACTAGACTAGAGGAACATTCTATCTGAAATATAAAGTATAGTACTAGAATAGAGGAACATTCTATCTGAAATATAAACGTATAGTACTAGACTAGAGGAACATTCTATCTGAAATATAAACGTATAGTACTAGACTAGTGGAACATTCTATCTGAAATATAAACGTATAGTACTAGACTAGAGGAACATTCTATCTGAAATATAAACATATAGTACTAGACTAGAGGAACATTCCATCTGAAATCAAGTGCTGTTTCTCTCTCTCTCATCCTCGCACACCGGGGAGCACAGTCAAAAAGCCAGCTGGATGAGTCATGGCCTGAAGCCCATGTGCTCTGATCTCTGACCTTGTGGAGCCGGAGCCTCCTGGCTCCTTCTGTTTGCACCTGATAACACTGAATTGTTGCTACTGCTACCCTCCCTCGTCGCATTTCTCAAAACGCGGGGACAATGAGAAAACGCTCACTGAAGTGCTTTCATAGTCGCTGGCCTCCTAAATAGCTCTACATCCTCGGCCCACTGGCAAATATCTGTGTTCACTGCAATTTTCACTCCCTCGACCAGGCAACTGATCTGTCTTCCAGTGCATGACTGAAACCCAGAACACTGAAATGGCTCAACCCATTGCAAATTACAATTTTACAGTATCTCTAAATCTCTCCAGTTTTTCTAACTATTTCCCCCTCATTTGTGAGGCAGGCCGTGCCAGCATTTGGGTATAGTTGGAAGATGACGATCCAAATCCCTACTGCTGAATATATTATGAGACTCTCATTTGGTTCCTGACAGATGGGCATGTGGCTTCATTGAAGAAAGCATGCAACACCAAACTGCCACATTGGACAATGTGTCAAATGAATATCTTATCTTCTCTCAACATTCCCTCTCCTTGACAAGAAAAACAACCCATTCATTTCACATTCACTGATCTATTAATGTGACACCATTCTACTGTATCTTCCATCTCACTGTAGAAGAAGCCTTACAGAAAATATCCTACATTACCCCGGGCATTTGGCAGCATTAGTATTTCAGCATCTTCTTCTCCTCTCAGCACTGTCAGTCGACATGTCAGTGTTGCCTGCGTCCAAAACGGGACCCTATCTGCAATATAGTGTACTACTTTTGACCACAGGGCTCTGGTCAACCGTAGTGCACTATGTAAGGAATAGGGTGCCTTTTGGGATGCAGACGAATATGGATAAACCATGCTAGTGACAGTGGGGTCAGGGGCCCGATCTGGCCCCGCAGTCTGAATGTGAAAACCTGTCACTGTCAACAGTAAAGTCTGCAGTGTAGCAGTAGCAACCGTTACAAAGGGTCACCTTGTGTCTTAGCGACTTGCCCCCATAACTCAGCACTCAGCTCAACTCCCCCGGTGGAGGGAGGCTGAGGGACCACTATCATCCACTACCATACCCTCTCTCCCCTGGGCCGATCCACCAGAAAAGTGGCGATGATTGGAAGTGAAACCTTGTATGAGAGCATGAGGGACCACAGTATCTGCTGGGAGATGAGTAAGGACATTTATTTGATTTTAGTGGTAGTGGTTTTCCTCTCTGTTAAGAGATGCTGACAGTTGTTCAAACATGATATTTAAAAGATAAGTTCCTACGCACATACATTTTGTTTGTGCAATATCAAATGTAACCCCCAAAATACCAAAACAGATTTGCTCTTTGCCCTATTGAGAATCCATTTGATACATTTTTCAAAGCATTTTGCATTATCTTTAATGATGTAAAATAGGATTTAGGTCTATCTTAAATATATATCACTGAACCTCATAATGGCAGGAGGTTTCATTCAAATCTTGGAGCATAATTTCCCCAAACTGTAGACACCAGCTACATGGAGCATAGCATATGTAGATGTTTACATTATCAAAGTCACATTCCCCGACTCCACGCAGACAGACTGCTTCCAGGGCGTCTGAGAAACGTCTGTATGTCCTTGTTTTCAGACATGGCTGAGCGGTATCACAGGATCTCTGAGACACCAGGTGTGGGTCCCAAATGCCACAATATTTTCTATATAGTACATAATTTTCTATATAGTGCATTATTTTCTATATAGTGCATTATTTTCTATATAGTGCTGTCACGCCCTGACCGTAGAGAGCCTTTTAATGTCTCTATTTGGTTTGGTCAGGGTGTGATTTGGGGTGGGTATTCTATGTTTAGTTTTCTATGATTTGGTGTTTCTATGTTTTGGCCGGGTATGGTTCTCAATCAGGGACAGCTGTCTATCGTTGTCTCTGATTGGGAACCATACTTAGGTAGCCCTTTTTCCCTCCTTTCTTTGTGGGAGGTTGACTTTGTTTAGGGCACATAGCCTTTGAGCGTCATGGTTTGTTTTTTGTAGTGTTTATTGTTTTGTTCGGCATCATTTTGATTAATAAAATAAAATGTATGCTCACCACGCTGCATCTTGGTCCTCTCCTTTCAACAGTTCAACAGTCGTGACAAGTGCATTATTTTCTATATAGTGCATTATTTTCTATATAGTGCATTATTTTCTATATAGTGCATTATTTTCTATACAGTGCATTATTTTCGATATAGTGCATTATTTTCTATACAGTGCATTATTTTCTATATAGTGCAAGTATTACACTATATAGGGAATAGGGTGCCATTTGGGACGTACTCTTGGAGTCCTTCTTCAAGGGCAGTCACATCCTAGCAGGTCCCTTATACCTTTTATTCAATACTTTTTCACTTAATATTTGTAGGCATTTTTCCCCCTTTCTGAATAATCTGTCCAACCCACACGGTTGGTCTGAAACACTGTGACAAGTCACAGCTGTCGCTGAAGCGCATGCCGGCTTGGGCTCCATTTTAATGAATCATCTCTCTCTGTCTCCTCTCTCTTATCTCTCTTAGAGTTTCTCATAAAGAGCCATTGTTCCTCTCCGGAGAGAGCTGAGGTGTATGGAGCCTGAATTGAAAGCCTGAGACTCCTTGGATGGTGCCACTCTCTGGCCCTACAGGGTCCTCCTTGCTCTGTATAATGAACACAGCCGATGGTATAATGAACTAAGCTACTATGGGAAGAGAAACTCTCTCTCCGTTGCTTTCTATCTCTCTGTCTCTTTTTCTCTCTCTCTCTCTTCTTCCCCCCTTTTCTTTTTTTCTTTCTCTCTTCGTATGCCCCTCTCTCTCTCTCCCTACCTTCCCTCCCTCCCTCCTCTCTCTCTCTCTCCCTACCTTCCCTCCCTCCCTCCTATCTCTCTCTCTCCCTACCTTCCCTTCCTCCCTCCTCTCTGTCTCTCTCTCTCCCTACCTTCCCTCCCTCCCTCCTCTCTGTCTCTCTCTCTCCCTACCTTCCCTCCCTCCCTCCTCTCTGTCTCTCTCTCTCCCTACCTTCCCTCCTTCCCTCCCTCCCTCCTCTCTCTCTCTCTCTCCTGACCTTGTGGGTGTAAATTAATACAAAGTGCGCTGCAGACGGGTGGATTGATTATAACCCAACTAGTAATTAAGCTTCAAACAGATTGGTATCTCTAATAAATCTGAATTTGGCATGTTTGAGTGTAATTCTATGAGACTGGATGTTTGTAGAGTAAAACTAATAATATGATAGGTAGTTAATGGAACTGTTTGGCAATGTTTCATCTGGGAAACTATTGTCTGGCCAATCTAGGAACATTCTGTCTTGAGCTGAGAAAAATATATACCCTGGCTAATGAATTTTATCCAACATTACCATTTTGTCTGAGGCATTTAATGGGACAATGTGCAGTTCAAGAATCAATGGGTATATATCATCCATTTAAATGTCCAAAAAGTGACCTACCAATCGCAGATTGCCCCAATAAAAAACCTGAAATGAACACGGATATGAATGGCTTTATGTAGTGCAGCTCACTCCAATATGTAAGTGCGCATTGCAGATGGAGGTAAGTGTACTCTTAAACACCTAAACATGCAGCACAGACAGCACTGTCTGTCAGAAGATGAGCAATCTGACAGATCTGTCTTAGCAGCTATCCTTGATTACTTTTCTTAAAGTGGAACTGCCCAAGGTTATTCAAGTCTATTTGCTACAATGTACACATTGGCAAGGGGAAATAACTGAAATGACCTCAATAAATCATAGCATAGATTCACATGGGGTTGGTGAATGGGCCAATTTTTTTTATTCATTCTCAAAACCTAGTGGGAGGGGGCAGATACCAGTGAGCATAGGTACCTTGGGATGCAATCACAACCTCTGTCTTCCAGACAGGAATGAGTATTTGTATGAACACGCAGCCCTATGAATACTGAATGCTTTGAAGGAACTCATATCCTGCCATGAAGTGTTTCTGAAAGGTCATCATAGTCTTCTAGCATCACTGGCGTTGAGAAAACACATGGCTGCCAGAGTCCAGTAGGTAATAGTCCCGGGTTGTAACAATGCAGCTGTGGAGGGAGGCACCGCTACTATCTTGCCCACCTCAGGAGTCGCAAGAGTGCGATGGGACAAGGACATCCCGGCCAGCCAAACCCTCCCCTAACCCGGACGACACTGGACCAATTGTGCGCCCCTTCATGGGTCTCTCGGTCGCTGCCGGCTGCGATACAGCCTCGGATCAAACCTGGGTCTGTAGTGACGGCTCAGGAGATTAGACTGCTGCACCACTCAGGAGGCCCACAGTGCACTACATTTAACCAGGACCCATAGGGGTCTGGTCAAAAGTAGTGCACTATATAGGGAATAGGGTTGTCATTTGGGACGCATGAGCATTGTTGGCCAATATCATTCTGCTGCTTTCACTACACAGCCTCTTTATAACCCCTGCTTTGACACAACACAATTTAAGGGCCTAGATTGATGACCTGCTCCCTGGATTTACATTCAAATCAGGTGACACCCCTGTCAGAAAATGACTTAGTTTAGAGTATGTTCCTTTCTCCCCCGCTGTGCCGTGAAGAGGTTGTGAAGAGGGTGTGGAGTGGACAAATATTTACACCTAGCAGCAGGTGACCCCTTTCCTCTCTCTCTCCTCACCCGTTTGCTGGAAGAAAAGGCAATCTCCTGCCTCTTCGTCTGTGACCTTGGGAGATATAAAGGGTCATTAATATCAGCCCAGACAGCCAGGCAGCTCGTGCCTCTAGTGCCTTGCCTCCTCGCCATGCCACACCTCACCCCAGAGGCGCATCATTGTCAACCTTGTCTAGCCTAATTCTATTACCTCACAATCGTGTTTGCCTTATTGCTGGCAGAAAGAGAGAGAGAAGCGCTGATTCTGCAAGTGCCCCCCAAGTCATTAAGTGCCCCCAACTCATTAAGTGTCCCCCAACTCATTAAGTGTCCCGCAACTCATTAAGTGTCCCCCAACTCATTAAATGTCCCCCAACTCATTATGTGCCCCCCAACTCATTAAGTGTCCCCCAACTCATTAAGTGCCCCCCAACTCATTAAGTGTCCCCCAACTCATTAAGTGTCCCCCAACTCATTAAGTGCCCCCCAACTCATTAAGTGCCCCCAACTCATTATGTGCCCCCAACTCATTAAGTGTCCCCCAACTCATTAAGTGCCCCCAACTCATTAAGTGCCCCCAACTCATTAAGTGTCCCCCAACTCATTAAGTGCCCCCAACTCATTAAGTGCCCCCAACTCATTAAGTGTCCCCCAACTCATTAAGTGCCCCCAACTCATTAAGTGTCCCCCAACTCATTAAGTGCCCCCAACTCATTAAGTGTCCCCCAACTCATTAAGTGCCCCCCAACTCATTAAGTGCCCCCAACTCATTAAGTGCCCCCCAACTCATTACTGCTCCTTTTGAAACAGCTCCCTCACAAAAAAAAACATCAAAAGGGCTTTTACTTTAAATGTCAATGCCTCATATTATTCAGCATCTTGGCTATCATTTTCACATCATTTTCACATGGCTAATCTAAAACCTTCTGCTGTTGAACATACAAAACAAGAGAAAGGACCCTGGTGGTGATTGTTGACAGCGTGGAGAAGAGTGGAGAAAGAACCGGAGGAGTCCATGGCAGACTGGATACGGTGTCTCTTTGGTGTCTGTTCTGGTGTCTCTTTACGGTGTTACGCGGTGCGACTGTTCCACTGGCTGCAACACAAGACACGAGCAGGAAGGACAAGTAGCTCCCATGTCCTGTGTTGCAGCCCCTGGCCCAGCCACAGGTCACCTTCAGCCTTCAGATACACCCCTTCAACAGCTACTGCTGCACTGGAGAGAGAGGATAGAGAGAGAGAACAACGCAGGGAGTGAGAGAGAGGATAGAGAGAGAGAACAACGGAGGGAGTGAGAGAGAGGATAGAGAGAGAACAACGCAGGGAGTGAGAGAGAGGATAGAGAGA
>NC_088399.1:85712230-85817230 GCF_034236695.1 Oncorhynchus nerka | reverse complement strand
AATGGTTGAAAGCGCAGTGATAACAGGTGACAACTAAACCAAACATCAGACATTGATTTTCCATTGGAATTTGGTTGTACATTAAAGCTGCAATATGTAACTTTTTTGGCGATGCGACCAAATTCACATAGAAATGTGAGTTATAGCTCTGTCATTCTCATTGAAAGCAAGTTTAAGACGCTATAGATAAGTTCTATATGTGCTTTTTCTATGTTTCCCGTGGTTAAGTTTGTTTTTTTGCATCTTTTAGTCTGTGTTTTATACACCAGCTTCAAACAGGGGAAAATACTATATTTTTAGTTTTGGGAAATATATTTCACAGCTGTTTAGATGGTACAATGATTCTCTACACTATATTTGCTTGTTTTGTCAAATAAACAGAAATTAGGCAAACTATTTAGAGTTTTAGCAACCAGGCAATGCCAGAGCTATTTATTCTTAGTGTATATTTAAGATGGTTGATAGCATTGTGATAATACATTGGGAATTCAACAAACTTTTGGCTGTCTTTCTGAGTGGGTCAAAATAGGTTTGAATCTCATTGATCGCCATATCTACCTAATACTACCCAATTCTCCACGTTGATATGGCGTGGTGTGCCCAGTGGGGAAAGAAGGGTTCCAAAGGGTGTGGATGATCCTTTGAAGTATCTTGGCCTGCCTCAGAACATATTTGACCTCTCTGCTTAAAGCATCAGGTGGAATTAGCTATCTTTAAAATTCAACACTAATATCCTTTCGGATTAGACTATTTCACATTTAAAAAATGAAATACTATATTGAAAACTGCTAGGGGCAACTTGGCTCTGCTGTGAAAGAGGCCACCCATTTTCTACACTGAAAAAATATATAAACGCAAAATGGAAAGTGTTGGTCCCTTGTTTCATGAGCTGAAATAAAAGATCCCAGAAATTGTCCATAAGCACAAAAGCTTATTGCTCTAACATTTTGTGCAAACATTTGTTTACATCCCTGTTTGTGAGCCTTTCTCCTTTGCCAAGATAATCCATTCACTTGACAGGTGTGGCATATCAAGAAACTGATTAAACAGAATGATCATTACACAGGTGCACCTTGTACTGGGTACAATAAAAGGCCACTTTAAAATGTGCAGTTTTGCACAAACTCAGAAACCGTCTCAGGGAAGCTCATCTGTGTGCTCATCGTCCTCATCAGAGTCTTGACCTGACTGCAGTTTGGCATCTTACCCGACTTGAGTGGGCAAATGCTCACCTTCGATGTTCACTGGCATGCTGGAGAAATGTGCTCTTTCAGATTAATCCCGGTTTCAACTGTACCTGGCAGATGGCAGACAGCGTGTATGGCGTTGTGTGGGCAAGCGGTTTGCTGATGTCAACGTTGTAAACAGAGTTCCCCATGCTGGCGATGGGGTTATTGTATGGGCAGGCATAAGCTATGGACAACGAACACAATTGCATTTTATCAATGGCAATTTGAATGCACAGAGATACCGTGACAAGATCCTGAGGCCCATTGTCGTGCCATTCATCTGCCGCCATCACCTCATGTTTCAGCATGATAATTCACAGCCCCATGTCGCAAGGATCTGTACACAATTCCTAGGAGCTAAAAGTGTCCCAGTTCTTCCATGACCATGACTCACCAGACATGTCACCCATTGAGCCTGTTAGGGATGTTCTGGATCAAGATGCTCTGGATGAAGTGTAAAACAGCCTGTTCCACACTTAGAATACATCACAAATTGCACCCTTTCCCTATATAGTTCACCCTGCTCAAAAGTTGTGCACTATAAAGGGAGTATGGGGCCATTTGGGAAACATAGTTCCACCCAACAAAGAACAATGACAGTCCAGTGTTCTAGTGTTCTAGTGTTCCAGTGTTCCAGTGTTCCAGTGTTCCAGTGTTCTAGTGTTCTAGTGTTTTAGTGTTCCAGTGTTCCAGTGTTCTAGTGTTCCAGTGTCCTAGTGTTTTAGTGTTCCAGTGTTCTAGTGTTCCAGTGTTCTAGTGTTTTAGTGTTCCAGTGTTCTAGTGTTTTAGTGTTCCAGTGTTCTAGTGTTCTATCCGTACAACTCCCATCTTGCTCCAGCTCTGATAATTTCATCTCTATGGTACCAGGGTTGTGGGCATCAACCCTACAAGATGCTGCTCGCGTCACTAACCAAATGTTTGTGTCAGTTATATCAGCCTAAATGGAGACACTTGGCCACAGAAAATGAGTTAGCTGGCTCTGCCTTGATTTATGGGGAGAGCCAAAGCCTTAGTCCATCTGTATCCCAAATGACCCCCTATTCCTTATATAGTGCACTACTTTTGACCAGAACCATATTGGAAATATGGAATAGGGTGCCATTTGGGACACAGACGTAGTTGGGCTGGCAACCACCTCTGGTGTGAACCAATTCATCATCTTGACTGGTTGATGGAACAGGATCCAGAGACCTGACAAACAGCAACATATTTTTTTACAAAGGATGGTGATGGCCTCAGCGGGGCTTGATAGCGTAGTAAACTTAAATCTTTACAGTGGAATGTAATGAGAGTCCTGGGACAGAGGATAACAATCAAATCTGCACAATGACCATATTACAGGATGTCCTGACAATGGCATATCCCAGATGGTACCCTATCTCCTACATAGACCAGAGCCCTGGTCAAAAGTAGTGCACTATATAGGAAATAGGATGCATTTGGGATGCAACTTTTGAGATGTACATGACCAATACACAAACATGGTGTGAACAAGGCAGTCCATCAACAGCCATTATGAGGATGACAATCCTACCTAGATTGGCCAATCCTAGATTGTCATATTCTCATAATTAAAGCAAATTTTTCCACACACGATACAAGTGAGTGGAACAACTATCCCCTGTCACTAGGTTCAAAGCTGAAGGGTTCAAAGCAGGTCTTTCTTATCATCGCCTGGTTGGTAGGCTACACACTGAAAGAGCCTGTGTTCTGCTGGGTGCTGAACCAAACAACCATCGTTTGTAAAGCTGGGAATCTTTGTTCCCTTAAACCTGATTATGCATGGCACAGCACTAGCAGGGTATTCTGCACCAGTGCTTCTCTCTCTCTCTCTCTCTCTATCTCGGTCTCTCTCTCTCTATCTCGGTCTCTCTCTCTCTATCTCGGGCTCTCTCTCTCTCTCTATCTCGGTCTCTCTCTCGCTCTCTCTCTCTCTCTCTCGGTCTCTCTATCTCGGTCTCTCTCTCTCTCTCCCTCTCTCTCTCTCTCTATCTCGGTCTCTCTCTCGCTCTCTCTCTCTCTCGGTCTCGGTCTCTCTCTATCTCGGTCTCTCTCTCTCTCTCCCCCTCTCTCTCTCTCTCTATCTCGGTCTCTCTATCTCGGTCTCTCTCTATCTCAGTCTCTCTCTCTCTTTCTCTCTCTCTCCCTCTCTCTCTCTATCTCAGTCTCTCTATCTCGGTCTCTCTCTCTCTCTCTCTCTATCTCAGTCTCTCTCGCTCTCTCTCTCTCTCCATCTCAGTCTCTCTCTCTCTCGCTCACACACAGAGGGAAGGATGATATCAGGGGAGATGAGATACTGCCTCAAACCGGACTTTGATGCCAGTGTTTTAAAAGGCTTGTCATAAACTGTGGGAGCAGTAAACAGAACGTTCTGGTACATATTGCAGACAGAAAGATAGAAAGTGGGGGGGAATAATTCATGTAGGCAAGCCTGGAATTTTTTTTGTTCAGAGGTTTCCTCTCTTAGTAAATGTAAAGCAGTATACCTGAATAAAACTCTTGGGAAGAAAGTGGAATTGTCTGGACCCACTGGCACAGATGTCAGTTCAACGTCTAGTTTTGATTGACATTTTGTTGAATTGTCAACTAACGTAAATTCAACGTGAAATCAACAAAAAGTGTCATTAGATTTAGGTTAAATGTTGGGTGAAAAAAATCCTAATGAATATTGGGTGAAAAAATAAATAAATCCTAATGAACCTTATGCCTGCCCAAAATTCCCTTTCTTTGATGACTTTTTCCAATCCAATCAGTTTTCCACGTTGATTCAACGTCATCACATAGATTTTTGGGGGGGTTGAAATGATGTGGAAACAACGTTGATTCAAGAAGTTTTTGCCCAGTGTGTAGTCTCTGGCTGTATCCCAAATGGCACCCTATTACCTACATAGTGCACTACTTTTGACCAGTGCCCATAGGGTAAGTAGTGCGCTAATTTTGACCAGTGCCCATAGGGTAAGTAGTGCACTAATTTTGACCAGTGCCCATAGGGTAAGTAGTGCACTAATTTTGACCAGGGCCCATAGGGGGACGTATTTTTGATGGAACCTCTCTATTTTTCCAGTCATGCTTTCTCTCAGGGATAGGCTAGACAAGAAACAGTCTCAAGCGACTTAGAAACTATGCTGAAAATGAAATGATACTGTCAAGACTGGCTATATTTACAGAAACATGCACAAGTTATCTTTGAAATACTATGTCCCGTATCCACAAAGCGTCTCAGAGTAGTAGTACTGATCTAGGATCAGTTTTGCATTTTAGATTATAAGGAATGATGTCATATGTACATGGATCAAGGGTCTGATCCTAGATCAGCACCTACACTAGAAAAAAAGGTGCTATCTAGAACCTAAAAGGAATCTATCCCCCTTTGTGAATTCCCCATGTGAGCAATCCTAACAGTCGCATCCGCACTTCGGTCTGCACTTCAGTCTGCAGGTAGTATAACTTTTCATTACATTTCATTATAGTACAACGGTTTGATTTGTCTAATCTTAGCAATTTCTTCTTAGCTAGCTACATAGCCGTCTTTGTATCAAAGATAATTGCGTAATTATCGTATTTCGTCGTCCTAACGTATCTGCCCAGCAGCTAGCCAGCTAGCTAACGCCCACCGTCTACATAGCTAGCTACATAGCCGTCTCTGTATCAAAGATAATTGTGTAGATAATTGTGTAGTCTAGAGCGATTTTCTAGGTTACCTAGCCAGCTATTGTCGTTCTTTTAACGCAACGTAACGTAATCAACAACGCAGCCACTGCCAGCTAGCCTACAAAGTCAACAACGCAGCCACTGCCACCTAGCCTACTTCAGCAGTACTGTATCATTTTTAATCATTTTAGTCAATAAGATTCTTGCTACGTAAGCTCAACTTTCTGAACATTCGAGACGTGTAGTCCACTTGTCATTCCAATCTCCTTTGCATTAGCGTAGCCTCTTCTGTAGCCTGTCAACTATGTGTCTGTCTATCCCTGTTCTCTCCTCTCTGCACAGACCATACAAACGCTCCACACCGCGTGGGCGCGCCACCCTAATCTGGTGGTCCCAGCGCGCACGACCCACGTGGAGTTCCAGGTCTCCGGTAGCCTCTGGAACTGCCGATCTGCGGCCAACAAGGCAGAGTTCATCTCAGCCTATGCCTCCCTCCAGTCCCTCGACTTCTTGGCACTGACGGAAACATGGATCACCACAGATAACACTGCTACTCCTACTGCTCTCTCTTCGCCCGCCCACGTGTTCTCGCACACCCCGAGAGCTTCTGGTCAGCGGGGTGGTGGCACCGGGATCCTCATCTCTCCCAAGTGGTCATTCTCTCTTTCTCCCCTTACCCATCTGTCTATCGCCTCCTTTGAATTCCATGCTGTCACAGTTACCAGCCCTTCCAAGCTTAACATCCTTATCATTTATCGCCCTCCAGGTTCCCTCGGAGAGTTCATCAATGAGCTTGATGCCTTGATAAGCTCCTTTCCTGAGGACGGCTCACCTCTCACAGTTCTGGGCGACTTTAACCTCCCCACGTCTACCTTTGACTCATTCCTCTCTGCCTCCTTCTTTCCACTCCTCTCCTCTTTTGACCTCTCCCTCTCACCTTCCCCCCTACTCACAAGGCAGGCAATACGCTCGACCTCATCTTTACTAGATGCTGTTCTTCCACTAACCTCATTGCAACTCCCCTGCAAGTCTCCGACCACTACCTTGTATCCTTTTCCCTCTCGCTCTCATCCAACACTTCCCACACTGCCCCTACTCGGATGGTATCGCGCCGTCCCAACCTTCGCTCTCTCTCCCCCGCTACTCTCTCCTCTTCCATCCTATCATCTCTTCCCTCTGCTCAAACCTTCTCCAACCTATCTCCTGATTCTGCCTCCTCAACCCTCCTCTCCTCCCTTTCTGCATCCTTGGACTCTCTATGTCCCCTATCCTCCAGGCCGGCTCGGTCCTCCCCTCCCGCTCCGTGGCTCGACGACTCATTGCGAGCTCACAGAACAGGGCTCCGGGCAGCCGAGCGGAAATGGAGGAAAACTCGCCTCCCTGCGGACCTGGCATCCTTTCACTCCCTCCTCTCTACATTTTCCTCTTCTGTCGCTGCTGCTAAAGCCACTTTCTACCACTCTAAATTCCAAGCATCTGCCTCTAACCCTAGGAAGCTCTTTGCCACCTTCTCCTCCCTCCTGAATCCCCCCCCTCCCCCTCCTCCCTCTCTGCAGATGACTTCGTCAACCATTTTGAAAAGAAGGTCGACGACATCCGATCCTCGTTTGCTAAGTCAAACGACACCGCTGGTTCTGCTCACACTGCCCTACCCTGTGCTCTGACCTCTTTCTCCCCTCTCTCTCCAGATGAAATCTCGCGTCTTGTGACGGCCGGCCGCCCAACAACCTGCCCGCTTGACCCTATCCCCTCCTCTCTTCTCCAGACCATTTCCGGAGACCTTCTCCCTTACCTCACCTCGCTCATCAACTCATCCCTGACCGCTGGCTACGTCCCTTCCGTCTTCAAGAGAGCGAGAGTTGCACCCCTTCTGAAAAAACCTACACTCGATCCCTCCGATGTCAACAACTACAGACCAGTATCCCTTCTTTCTTTTCTCTCCAAAACCCTTGAACGTGCCGTCCTTGGCCAGCTCTCCCGCTATCTCTCTCAGAATGACCTTCTTGATCCAAATCAGTCAGGTTTCAAGACTAGTCATTCAACTGAGACTGCTCTTCTCTGTATCACGGAGGCGCTCCGCACTGCTAAAGCTAACTCTCTCTCCTCTGCTCTCATCCTTCTAGACCTATCGGCTGCCTTCGATACTGTGAACCATCAGATCCTCCTCTCCACCCTCTCCGAGTTGGGCATCTCCGGCGCGGCCCACGCTTGATTGCGTCCTACCTGACAGGTCGCTCCTACCAGGTGGCGTGGCGAGAATCCGTCTCCTCACCACGTGCTCTCACCACTGGTGTCCCCCAGGGCTCTGTTCTAGGCCCTCTCCTATTCTCGCTATACACCAAGTCACTTGGCTCTGTCATAACCTCACATGGTCTCTCCTATCATTGCTATGCAGACGACACACAATTAATCTTCTCCTTTCCCCCTTCTGATGACCAGGTGGCGAATCGCATCTCTGCATGTCTGGCAGACATATCAGTGTGGATGACGGATCACCACCTCAAGCTGAACCTCGGCAAGACGGAGCTGCTCTTCCTCCCGGGAAGGACTGCCCGTTCCATGATCTCGCCATCACGGTTGACAACTCCATTGTGTCCTCCTCCCAGAGCGCTAAGAACCTTGGCGTGATCCTGGACAACACCCTGTCGTTCTCAACTAACATCAAGGCGGTGGCCCGTTCCTGTAGGTTCATGCTCTACAACATCCGCAGAGTACGACCCTGCCTCACACAGGAAGCGGCGCAGGTCCTAATCCAGGCACTTGTCATCTCCCGTCTGGATTACTGCAACTCGCTGTTGGCTGGGCTCCCTGCCTGTGCCATTAAACCCCTACAACTCATCCAGAACGCCGCAGCCCGTCTGGTGTTCAACCTTCCCAAGTTCTCTCACGTCACCCCGCTCCTCCGCTCTCTCCACTGGCTTCCAGTTGAAGCTCGCATCCGCTACAAGACCATGGTGCTTGCCTACGGAGCTGTGAGGGGAACGGCACCTCAGTACCTCCAGGCTCTGATCAGGCCCTACACCCAAACAAGGGCACTGCGTTCATCCACCTCTGGCCTGCTCGCCTCCCTACCACTGAGGAAGTACAGTTCCCGCTCAGCCCAGTCAAAACTGTTCGCTGCTCTGGCCCCCCAATGGTGGAACAAACTCCCTCACGACGCCAGGACAGCGGAGTCAATCACCACCTTCCGGAGACACCTGAAACCCCACCGCTTTAAGGAATACCTAGGATAGGATAAAGTAATCCTTCTCACCCCCCCCTTAAAAGATTTAGATGCACTATTGTAAAGTGGCTGCTCCACTGGATGTCATAAGGTGAATGCACCAATTTGTAAGTCAACTCAACATTGTAGTAAATCGTGGAGTTGAGTTTAGTCGGCTAGGGTAAGGGCAGGGTAGTTTCAGAGGTGTCGTGCCCATAGGGGGCATAGGGGCACATGCCCCCTCCGATTTTTCCTGTTAAAAAAAAAAAAAAAAGAATAGTTGGCATTTAACTAGCCCAGCTAGGTTCCCAAACTCATAACTAGGTACCAAGAAGCCATTTCAGGCTATCAATCTAGTTATAGTAGCTAACTTGTCTAACTAGCTTAGCTGGCATGCCTGCTGGCAAGGTTGGTAGACTTTAGAAAAGCAAGCATTTACTAAATGTACTAAATAAGACACATTCCTTTCAATCTTTTACCCAGATTTTAGCAGAGATGCAGAGAAGCATATGTTTAGATATGGTATGTTTAGATATGCAGAAAAATAAACATATTTTTTTACATAGATTTAAGGATAGTGATTATGGCTCTAGATTACAGGAAAAAGAAGTGTCGGGTGTTTAAAAAAAGCTAAATTCTCCAACTTTCAAACAGGGGGGGAGCACCCCTCCAGACCATCCCCCCAGCCATCCTCACGTACTTTGTGCCCCATCAGATATTTGGGGTGCATAATGCTCCTGGGTAGTTAATTCAGAATGAATCATGTAATAATACTAAACGGAAGCCATCTTTATATGACTAAGCAAGTCAAAATTGATTCAAGTATTAGGTAGAAATTGATGAAATAATGTGGATGTGTGATGTAAATACACCACATCGTTCTATATCGCTTTCTCGTCTTGATTTCCTCGTCTCAGTCAGCACTATCGGAGTATGTGTTGCGTTACGTCACTGATAGCATAGCTGGCTCTTTGGTTTGCCTTTCCTCCTTCCTCCCCTCCCACATGAAAAAATACTATAGTATGCTATGGTATAAATACTATAGTATTCACTGTAGTGGATAAAGGATTGCAGTATACTGTAGTATTTGCAGTATGCTGTAGTATTTATTGTGGTGTTTTTGCAGACTGTACTATACTGTAGTATTTGCAGTATGCTGTAGTATTTATTGTGGTGTTTTTGCAGACTGTACTATACTGTAGTATTTGCAGTATGCTGTGGTATTTATTGTGGTGTTTTTGCAGACTGTACTATACTGTAGTATTTGCAGTATGCTGTAGTATTTATTGTGGTGTTTTTGCAGACTGTACTATACTGTAGTATTTGCAGTATGCTGTACTATACTGTAGTATTTGCTGCTGGTGTTTTTTTGCAGACTGTACTATACTGTAGTATTTGCAGTATGCTGTAGTATTTATTGTGGTGTTTTTGCAGACTGTACTATACTGTAGTATTTGCAGTATGCTGTAGTATTTATTGTGGTGTTTTTGCAGACTGTACTATACTGTAGTATTTGCAGTATGCTGTAGTATTTATTGTGGTGTTTTTGCAGACTGTACTATACTGTATTATTTGCAGTATGCTGTAGTATTTATTGTGGTGTTTTTGCAGACTGTACTATACTGTAGTATTTGCAGTATGCTGTAGTATTTATTGTGGTGTTTTTGCAGACTGTACTATACTGTAGTATTTGCAGTATGCTGTAGTATTTATTGTGGTGTTTTTGCAGACTGTACTATACTGTAGTATTTGCAGTATGCTGTAGTATTTATTGTGGTGTTTTTGCAGACTGTACTATACTGTAGTTTTTGCAGTATGCTGTAGTATTTATTGTGGTGTTTTTGCAGACTGTACTATACTGTAGTATTTGCAGTATTCTGTAGTATTTATTGTGGTGTTTTTGCAGACTGTACTATACTGTAGTATTTGCAGTATGCTGTAGTATTTATTGTGGTGTTTTTGCAGACTTTACTGTAGTATTTACTATAGTATTCTACAGTATACTAAAACATTCTATAGTAGGTACTACACACGATCGGGTAGTATAGTATTCTACAGTTTACTACAGAATTCTATGGTAAGTACTGTATTATTCTATAGTATTGTAGTATTTTTCATGTGGGCTGTAAGGTCCTCTAGAGAGGGAAGACAGGACTCTTGGCACCGCGCGCGTCCCAGAGGACTGAGCAAGGTGGCAGCAGGTATTTCTCATCTCGTCAAAGTGCTGGCTCAGAGGGCACCAAATAATTCCACATGGGCGTGTCAGGTGGACACTTCAGTTTGATAGGATGCAACACCTGCACTGTTCTTCAAGGTCTTGTAGAAAGGAAAGACAGGACTCTGGGCACCGCGCGCGTCCCAGAAGGCTGAGCAAGGTGGCAGTGGTATTTTTTCTCATCTTCAAAGCGCTGTCTCAGAGGGCGTGCCATTCCACATGCACACGTCAGGTCAGGTGGACACATCAGTGTGACTGAACGCAGTCCCTTTAATTATCCTTTATCCAGTTCCATTATATACAGCAATTGGATAAAGGTTATATAAATCAATGTGCATTAATGATGGGAATTCCTTGATAACAGTAGTTTCAATCTTCATCATTTTTGGTTTGAATATATAACCCCTAATTAATGCACCCATCATTCATTGAAGAGCCCTTTCAGTTATTCGTTATTAGTAGATGGATGATTGGTGATACTAGTGACTTCGAACATTTTGTGATGTTTATCTATCTATAAAAAATGTTGATATGCAAGAGCGTGCGAAAATGCACGTACGTACTCTCCTCTCTCCGCTCTCCCTCTCCTCTCTCCCTCTCCTCTCTCCCTCTCCTCTCTCCATCTCTCTCTCTCCTCTCTCTCTCCTCTCTCCCTCTCTCTCTCATCTCTCCTCTCTCCCTCTCTCTCTCCCTCCTCTCTCCCTCTCTCTCCTCTCTCCCTCTCCTCTCTCTCTCCCTCTCTCTCTCTCTCGCTCTCTCTCTCTCGCTCTCTCTCTCGCTATCTCTCGCTCTCTCTCTCTCGCTCTCTCCCTATCTCTCTCTCTCACTCTCTCTCTCTCACTCTCTCTCTCGCTCTCTCCCTCTCTCCCTCTCTCTCGCTCTCTCTCGCTCTCTCTCTCGCTCTCTCTCTCGCTCTCTCTCTCGCTCTCTCTCGCTCTCTCTCTCTCTCTCTCTCTCATTCATTCACACACACACACAACATTGACTAAATGAAATGTAACTCAGCAATCCAATTTAACATTTGGTATTTGGTCCGCGGTAACGCACAACTGCTATACTCTGCTATTTTAATCTATTATAGGGTGGGGGCCCGCATGTTTGACAACACCTGATTAAGTGGAATATTTACTCTCCCACAAAGTGAGGGGCCATCACTTACACTTTAGACTACTCCGTGTATTACCGTCAGATCACTGTCACAATCACATAGGCTATCACATAGGCATGACATGGTGTCATTTAGCTATATGACTAAAAAGAGAAGACGCAAACACTATGTGTCATTATGCGTTATCCCTTCCACAACAATTATAACATAAATAACATAAACGATACATAGATCGCATCATACCAACGGTCTTAATCAGCGCAATGGGAATCGAAAAATGTATTTTAAAAAATGAAATAATAGCACATAGGCGTATAATAAACAATGTGTAATAAAATCCACATAATTACCAGTAGTTTGAGCGGATCGTTAAATTCCTCTCGTCCTGTCGAGAAGGTGCTCTTAAAAGGGACGTACCTCTGTTCGATGCTGCTTCGTGGACACCATCGGAAGGTGTCTCACTTCAGGGACTCGGGACGTGGGGCAGTCTCTAGCCTAGTCATCATCATCATCATGTCCTACAGAATATCATTCGTGTTTAATAATGCCGCACTTATACTTATTCTGTCATCAACTCACATCTCTGCGTAGTCTTATCTAGCGGGTCGGCTGCAAGACCGTGTTGCTTGCTTCGTTTGATATTTGCCGCACTCTGCGCGACGAGTGTCATCTGCTGCTGCGAGCGCGCGCGCGGTTTGACATTGACTTTGACTATTAATTCTTGCTTACAGAAAAAACTGACGAAAAGCATAATTTACTTCGTAAAAATGTTTCACTGAAAAATACATAATACACGGCATAAATAGAATACAGGACACAAAAACATAGTAGTGGATTTTTTTTTCAAAATATGAAAACTGAATTGTTAACTAATTGAATGATTGAAATTCGATTTTTTAAAAAGAGATTTAAGAGCTAGAGCTGTTGTTTAAAAAAAGAGATTTAAGAGCTAGAGCTGTTGTACAGCGTTCTTTTTCTCAGAAGACTGATGGGGAATTCACCTCTTTTGGGAGAGAGCAGGTCATACAGTGGGTTCCCCCATCGCTTTAAAATATCACATTTCATATCCACTGCCCTTGGGGCAATTTTCTGCTGGAGGCAAGTCAATGCTATTATTTTCCAGGATCTATCAAGAGCTGGGCTTGTAAGACCATGGAGGTCTGTCTGTCCTTCTGTGATCTCAGATGCAGTTGAGGGTGTATCATTTCAAGCCAACAGTGCCAGTATTTGCGCTGAAAACTCGATTCCTCGAACAGTCCATTCTCATTCTGCTGGGCATTGTTCAACTTTCACCCTCAGTTCTATTGGTAGTAATGATGTCCAGTCTTTCATCTGGATCCATTTCTATGAGAGCAATCATTTAAAGTAATGTAGGCCAGTTTACCTTCTATTACAAGCTGACCACAGTGACAGCTTACAATGACCAACCTTAGACTCATGGGACACGGGATGTGAATGCTCTAATTTATTTCTAAGGGGTGAAATTATTATAGGCCTAAAGCCAAGGATATCACATGGTGATTAGGCTATTTGACTGGTATTTAGGCTATTGGCATAGACTAACATGCTGATTAGCCTAGCCTACTAAATAGAGGCTGTCATATAAGCATTATAGCATTATATGTTTGCAATTCCCCTAAATGTTTGAAGACATCCTCAAACTATTTTCCGTGTTTCATTCTCGATGTAAATCATCATAATGGGTTGAACGGGGTATAATACAAATTAATCGAACTACACACAGGGCTATTCCTCGCTTTCCCATAATGCTTGCGCTTAGCCTGAAGCATTGTGGGATTGCAACATTAGGACGGAAAGTGTAGTGGTAGGCTATCATGCAAAGAGAATGATCACTGTTTAAACCTAAACAAATCATTTAGCTATCATATATCTTATCGATTTCTATTGCTCTTGAAGATAATTGTCAAGGTAATGTGACTTCTAAACTCTTCTTTCTCTTATCAACGCTCCAAAAGAGGTTAAACAAGGCGGCCAGGAAGTGACCAGCCTTTCTCACACGCGGATTCTCGAGTCGGTGGCAAAGACAGAGAAACATGGCTTTTACAGACCCCACAGGCTCAAGTCACACGTTTTTAAAGGCTGCATCGCTACTGTATCAAGACATTTGTCCGGAGCAGTCACGTTTTCTCATGTAAGCGCTCTCTTTATTACATAGAACGTAATAGCTACATCTCGTTCATATTTGATGATGTAATGATCATATAGTGACACTAGGTGGCAGAGTAGCACAGCGCAATTAATTAAAAATTGTGTAACTTTACGAAGTTCAATATCATGCCAAGTTAATTTGTTCCGTTTTTGTATTGTTCTTTTCACAATTTTTTTTTTTTAGACCAATGTCATTTGTATAGTTATTGTTGTCTTGAAACAATGTCATGCATTTTGTAACTACATATCCAACAGGACACACATTAGCCATGGATACGCTACACACGCAAGCACGCGTTTGCCATACAGAGGTAGTCCCTAACCAGGCCTGCTTTGTCTAATACACATTTTTAAACTTAGCATGCTCCTGTCCTGTATGTTTGCATACATCAATTCGAATAGCAGGCATCCTTAATGAGCTAACCCAGCCGCCAGAAACTGTGCCGTACCATCTTGGTGCTTCTGGCTATCTGCTCGCCATCCTGAGCCCCCGGGAAATCAATGCCATGACATTGCTAAGAGCTCGCTACTCCGGAGCTCGAAGCTGATAGACTGGCACCATTGTAGTGGTCTGTCACTCAATAATTTGTGGCACAAATCCAATGCTTGTCACTATATTAGGATTTTCATGCTTCATATCCAAGAAGGAAAAACGGAATTGCTTTCATTCAGGAATGGCTTGAAATTTGAAGATGACTATCTATTTTCATAATGAGACAGATGTATTGGTTTTCTATCCAAAGTTGAAAAGGAAATGTGGTGCTCTATTAAATAAACACACTATACCAGCAACCTGGACAGTGTGGCGGTATACAGGAGCAGTGGCATCTAGTGGTCAAAACGTGGTATGTTCACACTACTTTATGGTAAATAATGCAAGGGACTTCAATGATCCACTTCTCTGAACAGTGGTTAACTCTCCAGATTCAATGGGAATTACATTACGTAGTATGGGGAAGTAATACCACAAGCCTCAGCCTCATACTACAGAGAACTGACACTGGTTGTTGGACTGGGATGTGGGGGGTCTCTGGGTGGCATTTTACATTTTTGGGGGGATTCCTTTGTCTTACTCATTGGTAGGAAGAAGTTCTGTTGAAATCGGATGTTGGGTACAATTTTGATTAAATATTTGAATCCTATAAATTAAAATGGCTAATTTGTCTGCAATCAATTAGCTTGATTTCTCAGTGATCTAATTATATTTTAACAAAAAAAAATCAGGAATGCTAATCATATCTGTTACTATGTACAGAAATGATTTCAGAACCGTCTGAGATGATGAGATGATAGCCTAGTGGTTAGAGCACTGGACTAGTAACCAAAAGGTTGCGAGATTGAATCCCTGAGCTGACAAGATAAAAAATCTGTCGTTCTGCCCCTGATCAAGGCAGTTAACCCACCGTTCCTAGGCCGTCATTGAAAATAAGAATTTGTTCTTAACTGACTTACCTAGTTAAATAAAGGTCAAATAAAAATAGAGACCCACTAATCAAAACAGGAACTCATTCCATTTTCATCACCTTTTTGATTTCACAGAATGATGATGGCATTATACTGTAGTTCGAGAAAGTCCCGTGTAATTTTCTGGAGTAATCCTCTAAGCCACTGGCTGCTGTAGTGTGGACTGTGTTTGAGTTGGGCCTGGGCCAGTAACCTCTGAATCCCTTGGTCTGTTTTTCCTCTCACTCACCTGAGCCAGAAAATTTGTGGTAGAATTTTAAAATGGAAATGGAAATAAAAGGCCCGGTCGGGATGGATTTAAGGATGGATTTACGGATGGATTTAAGGAACGTTACTTTTAGGCTACCCGTTAAGAGTTTATCCAGATTTTTGAGTCTCTCTGTGGAAAGAACCGATTTATGGGAAATGTGTTGAACAGATCCTACTGATATCACAGCTGTCCAAGCCTGGAGGGTTATATATGTTGAACAGATCCTACTGATATCACAGCTGTCCAAGCCTGGAGGGTTATATATGTTGAACAGATCCTACTGATATCACAGCTGTCCAAGCCTGGAGGGTTATATATGTTGAACAGATCCTACTGATATCACAGCTGTCCAAGCCTGGAGGGTTATATATATGTCGAACAGATCCTACTGATATCACAGCTGTCCAAGTCTGGAGGGTTATATATGTTGAATGGATGAATACTTTTTTAAGCCATTCAAGGGGAACTTGAAAAAAACAATGTCTAATTCACTTTATTTAAAAAATCTGATTGGACCTTTTATTTTTTGAAAGGATAATAGATTCTCCTTATGTGTATGTATTAAACGGATAGGGAAGATGCAGCACAGAAATAACCATGATGTGAACCCCGCACTCTGACAATATATAGACCAGGGATACTTTTATGCCAAGAGCTCCGGAGCCTGCTGCTTTTCTGTTCTAACTTATCATTAATTAACCCACCTGGTGTCCCAGGTCTAAATCAGTCCCTGATTAGAGGGGAACAATAAAACATGCAGTGGAACTGGCTTGGAGGTCGGTCCAGAGTGGAGTTTAAGGGATATAGGATATAGACTAAGGGATATAGACTATGAGAACTATAGTTGTGGTCGGTGTTACCCATTGAGCCACACTCAAGCACAGATGATTTGACCTTTCTTACATGTGAAGTCTACAATTGTGTGTTCGGCTACTCAATGGTACCAATTCTTGTTATAGGTTACATGAGGAACAAAACACAGAAACAAATGTTACGTGTACTAGCTGTCACGAGAGTAAGGAGAAAAGGATCCTCAACAAAGCAACTTGGTGGCATGTCCTGTAAGGATGTGTAGAATACAGACATTCTATCATCTTATTTATCCACAGAGCAGTCATCCTGCATACCGTACTTAAGGTTCCCTGAAGTTCCTCCTTGCTGTTTGTGTCTCCACTTATGGTTTCAGCCATGCGTCACTGGAGTGTTTGTTTCCAGTGTTCGTGTCATTACTCATATTTCCTGTAAAGCCACTGAGGGAGGTATGTGGGCTATGACAGGCCGAGGCCAGGCTGACCAAAGAAGCTCGTTAGACCGTCACAGGCATAACGCCGATGCACTGGAGTGTTTGTTTCCAGTGTTCGTGTCATTACTCATATTTCCTGTAAAGCCACTGAGGGAGGTATGTGGGCTATGACAGGCCGAGGCCAGGCTGACCAAAGCAGCTCGTTAGACCGTCACAGGCATAACGCCGATGCACTGGAGTGTTTGTTTCCAGTGTTCGTGTCATTACTCATATTTCCTGTAAAGCCACTGAGGGTGGTATGTGGGCTATGACAGGCCGAGGCCAGGCTGACCAAAGCAGCTCGTTAGACCGTCACAGGCATAACGCCGATGCACTGGAGTGTTTGTTTCCAGTGTTCGTGTCATTACTCATATTTCCTGTAAAGCCACTGAGGGAGGTATGTGGGCTATGACAGGCCGAGGCCAGGCTGACCAAAGCAGCTCGTTAGACCGTCACAGGCATAACGCCGATGCACTTTGGTGTCACTGTCGATGACTTCTCTCCCCACCACCCTTCCCCCTCCAACCCTCACCTGCCCATCTCATTGGTCAGTGTCACCCCCTCCCTTCTCTCACCCCTTGACCCTGAGGGGTTGCGCCTCTCCCAGCTTCCCCTGCCTGCCTCGACCCATAACGTGAGACCCAGACTGCTGCCCTACACCGTGCAATCTCCAGTTGTGGGCCTTGCCATCTGTAGAGCCACCAGGGGGTGTTGGGGGGGGGCTTGCCCCCATCCCTCAACCTCTTTTCCCCTGCCACTCTAGCCAAGCTGTTGCATTGGACCATCTGCGTTATTATTTCTGAGGTTTGGTTAGTAAACAGAACATTGCTCTCTCTCCTCCACACTCTGATTGTATCAAATGTCCATAGAGGCCCAGAGACTGAGCCTTGCTGATTTCCAGACTTTAAACTCTTTGTTGATAGCATCTGGCCTAAAGTGGGCTCTGCCCTGCTCTAACTGGGTAGTAGGGGCCAGTGTTTATCTTCCACTAAGTATGCATTTAAAGGAGATTCATGTGAAGAATGTTAACTAGATTAGCATGGCAGAGAGCCCCACCTTTCTGTATCTCCAGGGGCTCATCTGGACAGTGGGATGGGATGTCTTTCATTGAGCCTCTACCAGGCAGACAATCAATCAAATGTATTTATAAAACCCTTCTTACATCAGTTGATATCTCAAAGTGCTGTACAGAAACCCATCCTAAAACCCCAAACAGCAAGCAATACAGGTGTAGAAGTGGCCAGGAAAAACTCGCTAGAAAGGCAGGAACCTAGGAAGAAACCTAGAGAGGAACCAGGCTCTGAGGGGTGGCCAGTCCTCTTCTGGCTGTGCCGGGTGGAGATTATAACAGAACATGGCCAAGATGTTCATAAATGACCAGCATGGTCAAATAATAATAATCACAGTGGTTGTCGAGGGTGCAACAGGTCAGCATCTCAGGAGTAAATGTCAGTCAGTTTTTCCTTAGCCAATCATTCAGAGTTAGAGACAGCAGGTGCGGTAGAGAGAGAGAGAGTCGAAAACAGCAGGTCTGGGGCAAGGTAGCACGTACGGTGAACAGGTCAGGGTTCCATAGCCGCAGGCAGAACAGTTGAAACTGGAGCAGCAGCACAGCCAGGTGGACTGTGGATAGCAAGGAGTCATCAGGCAAGGTAGTCCCGAGGCATGGTCCCAGGACTCAGGTCCTCCGGGAGGGGAGGGGAGGGGAGAGAGAGAATTACAGGAAGCATACTTAAATTCACACCGGAGAAGACATGAGAAATACTCCAGATATAGCAGTTTGACCCAAGCCCCCCGACAAACTATTGCAGCATAAATACTGGAGGCTGAGACAGGAGGGATCGGGAGTTTGGTGATTAAATGGGGCCATTTGGAAGTGTTTGTATTAACTGGAGTGATTGGTAGTTATGTGAATTAGGTCACTGCTGTTGATCTCACTTCTGAAGGTTTTCAGATGTTACATTCTGGTTATTAGATAATCGACCCAAAGTTAAAAGAAGTCAGAAGTTGATCATGTTTTCTAGAAAAGTGTAAATGTAACTCTGTATTGTTTGAATGATCTAATGTCAATTCATTATGTGAACAAGCTGGTTAGTCCAACAGAGGACTATGAGGAATCACGTTGTTCAACTGTAGGAAGACTATTCTGTCGCCTAGTTGTTCTCATCCAGCGCTTTTCCTGCATCTCACTGCCACTTGTTCCCACCGTCTTCTTCTCCCCCTCATTACCCCCTGTTTGTGACACTAGCCCTTCCCCTCTAGCCTAATCTAAATACTTCAATTCAGCCTGTAGTTTGGAGACATTACTGAGACTTGTCCATGAGTCAGGCTGTCCAACATCAGATTTCAGTTCCAAAGTCCCATCTCTCTATAGCCACAATGTGTGACTAGCAAACCGCTGTCAGTGTCTCCGTGACAGTCCTTCGGCAGGTCAGCGTGAGATTAAAGCCCCAAGCGAGGCCCCCTATCCCATCTCTCGCCACTGCACGTGCCGCCCTGTTTGTTGCCTGACTGCAAATATCATGAGTCACTTTTGGCGTAGTGTACTGTGGCTAATTGTAGCGTAACTTAGGAAAGGCCTAGTCAACTGTTTGTCCAAAATAAGAGGCAGAAAGTAGAGACAAAGCCTAGACTACAGGGAGGTGGGAAGCCCTGTATTGTAGATAAATCCTTGTTTGCTTTTCTCCCGGATGTTTTCCGCCAAACGTTGGAAGCCCTTGGCAAACTTTTTCCACAAGAGCAAATGTCCCTTAGCAGTGTGGTTGGAGTTAGGTATACTTATTAAAAGTTAATTGTGTTTACATTTTCAACACTGAATAGGAGTGTTTAGTAAGAGTGTTTCAAGAGTATCAAAACACCTTGAGTCTTGCTTCAGTTTACAGATGAATCAACATTAACTTACAAATTCAGGTTTGGCAGAATTTTTGAAAAGTAAACTTCACCTTCAAACTCCGCATTGACGCCCCTCAAGGCGTTGTGAAAGAAAAACAAGCCAAAACACAAACTCCAAGCTATGGGAGTCTCCTCAGATCAAACACTGTTCTATCTAAGCAGATCAATAATGAAGTGACAGCGGTTTCACAACAAAAACCTAACTTTTCTTCTGTGTTTTTGTTTCTCAGGGGGAGACACCAGAGAATGAAAGGTAAGAAGTAGCTATGACCTTGGCAAAATCATTTTGTCAGTTATAATTTAGGCTAGTTTATTTCTCTTGCATTTATCCTATGTTCATCACACCTATTGCTTAAGCACGGTATGAGAATGCACATACAACATGGTGCTGTAGGCACTAGGCATGAGGGAAGAAAACACTATAATCCCATGTTAATTACACTGGTGGGTACTGGTAGCTGTCCCCATCAGAGAGAGAGAGACACACTCTCGGTACTGCACAGTTCTCATCATCACAATTATTTACTATTTCATACTCATGATCCCCTGGACTCAATATATTTCATTTGACACTCAACTCTATCCCAGATGTTTATTTTGTGTTAAATGTGACGACGGCCTCAGCACTGTTATATTTTGTACATTTCCCTTTACCATAGTTCACATCTGACCTAACCTACACTTGACTGTACCATAAACACATACATTACTTCACATCCCTCAATGTGTACTTTATTCTTCCTTGTGCTTGACCCTCTTCTCTCCTCTCCTCTCCTCTTCTCTTCTCTTCTCTTCTCCCAGCTCCAGCCAAGTTCCAGCCCATCCCTGAAGAAGAGCTCTGTCCCTTCTGTTTCCAGTGGCGTCGCCCAGACAACCACCGCATGCGGCTGCATCCCAAGCGGCATGCATCGGTGAGGGTGCAGAGCGTGTTGCGGAGGGAGGGCAAGGGCAAGAGGCTCAGCCTGGCTCAGATGGACATCTTACGGAGGTTCAGGGGCTCCTCATCAGCTCTGGTGAGACTTGTATTCATTTGTGCAAAATGTAACAAAAATGTTGCTACAAGGAGAAAAAAAATTGCAACAAAAACAAGTGTTTCTTATTGGACAAGTTCAGGTAGCCCCTCCCCGCTTTGGTCTCTTTTTTTCTGTTAAGTTTTTAGTGAATATGACCAAAGACTATCTAGTATATTGACAAGATCGTTAAGTAACCGCTCTAACAATGGAAATACATGTCCTCACAGATGGAAGTCAGGTGGGAGGAGGCGAGATCAGGTGGGACCACTCCAGCCAATGAGAGGGCAGATGCATGCGTGCACTTATCAGTGCATTCGTAACAACCTAACCATTACAAAACTTCTATTCGATCAACTAAGCAAATTAACATTGACATTTTTTTTTGACCAAATACGACACTCATTAACCTCCATACAAAAATTGTGGTCTTAATTTCGGTCGGCGTAAACCCTCTCATTTCACCTCTTCCTCCCTATGTGCCTGGTCTCTACCTCTGCAGTTTCCATCCACTTCACTGATAAGCCAGTTCAGATAAGGAAACTACACTACATGACCAAAAGTATGTGGACAACTGCTCGTCTAACATCTCATTTCAAAATCATGAGCATTAATATGGAGTTGGTCTCCTCTTTGCTGCTATAACAGCCTCCACTCTTCTTGGAAGGCTTTCCACTAGATGTTGGAACATTGCTGCGGGGGCTTTCTTCCATTCAGCTACAAGAGCATTAGTGAGGTCGGGCACCGATGTTGGGTGATTAGTCCTGGCTCGTAGTCGGTGTTCCAATTCATCCCTAAAGTGTTCGATGGGTTTGAGGTCAGGGCACTGTGGAGGCCAGTCAAGTTCTTCCACACCGATCTCGACAAACCATTTCTGTATGGACCTCCCTTTTGTGCCTGAGGGCATTGTCATGCTGAAACAGGAAGGGGCCTTCCCCAAACTGTTGCCACAAAGTTGGAAGCACAGATTAATCTAGAATGTGCTTATACAGTATGCTGTAGCGTTAAGATTTCCCTTCACAGGAACTAAGGGGCCTCGATCGAAACATGAAAAACAGGCCCAGACCATTATTCCTCATCCACCAATTTTACAGTTCGCACTATGCATTGGTGCAGGTAGGGTTCTCCTGGCATCCGCCAAACCCAGATTTCTCCATCGGACTGCCAGATGGTGAAGCGTGATTCATCCCTCCAGAGAACACGTTTCCACTGCTCCAGAGTCCAATGGTGGCGAGCTTTGCACCACTCCAGCCGACGCTTGGCATTGCGCATGGTGATCTTAGGCTTGTGTGCGGCTTCTCGGCCATGGAAACCCATTTCATGAAGCTCCCGACGAACAGTTCTTGTGCTGACGTTGCTTCCAGAGGCAGTTTGGAACTCGGTAGTGAGTGTTGCAACCGAGGACAGACAATTTTTATGCACTTCAGCACTCGGTGGTCTCGTTCTGTGAGCTTGTGTGGCCTACCACTTTGCAGCTGAGCCTTTGTTTCTCCTAGACGTTTCCACTTCACTATAACAGCACTTACAGTTGATTGGGGCAGCTCTAGCAGGGCAGACATTTGATGAACTGACATGTTGGAAAGATGACGGCGCCACGTTGAAAGTCACAGGGCTCTTCAGTAAGGCCATTCTACTGCCAGTGTGTTCCTATGGAGATTGCACGACTGTGCTTGCATGACACCTGTCAGCAACAGGTGTGGCTGAAATGGCAGAATCCACACATTTTTATGGGGTGTCCACATACTTTTGTGTATACATAGTGTATGTCAAGAGTAGCGTGGTCAGAGGGCAGTTTTCTCCATCAGGGACACAGAATCAGGAAAGTACCATTTTGATTTGACAAGGCCCTCTAGATATCGGAGCTGAAAATGGCTTAATGAAGACTCATATCGGGCGAAACTTTGCCTCATTGAATATCTCTGGCAGCATCTAATGCACACTGGCATTGTCCCATACTGGCAGTGTCCCATACTGGCAGAGTCCCATAACTTTTTTGGGTATGCCAAAATGAAAAGTTTTATAGTAAGTGAAATTTTGAAAATGTAGTGTGCTTTAAATTCCACGATGTCATATTCGTTCAGGCTTTTCATCTAGTAGAATTTGCTGCACGCTACTGAGGAAGAGAATCATGTTTTCACAACAACGTGTTTGACAACAGTTGATAGTAGGTGATTGTATGTAGTATGATAAGCACACAGTACGTTTCAGTACATGGTAGGCAAGACAGATTTTAGTCACTGCCAGTGTGTTCAAGTCAGGTTGGGTATTCCCCTTTCCTGTACAGTGGCCAGCTGTTCCCCTTCCAAACCACTAGTCTCCCATCAACTTTGTAGAGGGAAACCCTCAGAGTGCGAGCCAACAGATTGCTATGTCAATAAATCAATCACAATTTATAAAGCCTGTCTTTGTAACTGCAGTGCTTCTACATGGTCTTGTTTGGTATGCAGCTCTGGACCCGTAGAGACTCAGTCCTCACTCTGGTCAGGCTCACTGAGGAACAGGTCTTGTTTGGTATGCAGCACTGGACCCATAGAGACTCAGTCCTCACTCTGGTCAGGCTCACTGAGGAACAGGTCTTGTTTGGTATGCAGCACTGGACTCGTAGAGACTCGGTCCTCACTCTGGTCGGGCACACTGAGGAACAGGTCTTGTTTGGTATGCAGCTCTGGACCCGTAGAGACTCAGTCCTCACTCTGGTCAGGCTCTCTGAGGAATCCCTAGGCAGCCAGGGTCAGGTTGTGATAGGTCAGCTAGATGAGGAACAGAAAGCATTTAGTTAGTGGAGACCGAGAGGGACAAAGCCAAAGGTAACGCTTAGGTTACGTCAGAGTCAAACACAAGTAGTTCGACGAGAGAGTAGTTATTTTGGCCAATTCGGTTGCAAAAGGTACACAAGTGGAAATTATACCGCTAGATATCTGTATTGCTTTATCTCTGTAGGTAGTTTTTTAGGACCAAGGACCTCTCCTGAAGTGTGGTTTACTTCACTTCAAATGTGCGTTAGTTTCATCCAGAGAAAGCGCAGTGTATTTGAACAGTACTAGAGCAAGTGTCTTCATTATCAGTATGAATTCATTGTTACTCTGGGTGAGCTTCCTGAACAAAAGAACTCTATTGTGTAGACGTTGATATTTTCCCTCCTTTCGTCTGACTTGTAAGTGAATCCTCTTTAGCTGCATTTTTCGCAGAGATATTTTTACCGTTCAACTTCGAGATCCCTGGTCACTCAGCCAGACATAAAGTAGCAGTGAGTAGCAGAGCTCCACAAGCTGTGTACGTGCGAGGCCCCCCATAGACGTGTGGTTGTGAGTGTACTGAATAACCCTTAAAGCAGATGAGGCACTCTGAAGATAATTGGAAGAATCCTATTTCTCTCTTCTCTCCTGGTGTTTGTCAACACCTTCTAGTGGGAGCTGCCGATGAGACAGACAGGAAGATTAGATTTATCACCCTCTCTCTCACTCCACATCCCCCCTCCCTCTTTGTCATTCTTTGCCAACAGAAGTCTTTCGCTCAGGAAGAGGGTGATAAATAATGTAAGGAGAGCGAGATGAAGGGTCACAGATCCCAGCTTTAAGAGGGCTTTGTTTTTGTCTCATTTCTGTTTGTAATTGTAGGATTAGTGGAGATGTTTCCTAGGCCTATATGGCTGTTGAGTAGGACTTGGTTAGTGGCATTCACTAGGCCATTTAGCCAGTAAATGTAGGAAGTATTTTAGTATAATGAAGTTATATATCTATTTTCTAGTTACAGCTTCTGTATAGTGTTGAGAGAATGCCCTTTTAGAGTTCTTGTAGTTACACACACACACACACACACTACATTATATTCAGTTATATGTAGCCTATTTACTCATGTATTTTTATCTCCTGGTGTAAAGCCCCTTGATTGTATATCACTCCACATTAGTTGCCCCCAGGTTTCAAGAGGAAGATGAATGAGTTTCCCATAGCTTAATTCTGTCTGATGTGAAGCTCGTGGGTCTTTTTTAAAAAATCAGGTGTATCTATGCAACTGGTGCAGAGAGATAAGGAAATGTTTGCTACAGTCCGTGCCACTGTGCCACTTTTACTCCTGTAGATGTGTAATAGTTGGATGGTGAAACTTTCATCCAGCCAATCAGAAAAGCAAGGTGAAGCACGTCAGGGATTCTTGTCCTGCAAAAAAACATGAATTTGAATAGGATTTTGCAAGCAGTAGATAAATGTGTGGTGGAGCATACCATAAAAATTATTTGATGTTTTGAACATTTCTTCTATAGCTGCCGATTCCATTACACGCTGCAAGGATTTAGTTTTTCATTGATGCTTACCTGGGTCAATGGAACCTGGCTGCTGTGTCACTTGTTTCCCCGTCGCACGGGACGTTAGAGAAGTGCAACATAAGGCTTTGACATCTTTGTACTTTGTTGAAGCACCTTTGGCAGCGATTACAGCATTGACTCGTCTTGGGTATGATGCTACAAGCTTGGCACACACCTGTGTTTGGGGAATTTCTTTCATTCTTCTCTGCCAGATCCTCTCAAACTCTGTCAGGTTGAATGGGGAGCTATTTTCATATCTTTCCAGAGCTGTTCTATCGGGTTCAAGTCCAGGCTCTGGCTGGGCCACTCAAGGACATTCAGAGACATGTACCGAAGGCACTCCTGCATTGTCTTGGCTGTGTGCTTAGGGTCATTGTCTTGTTGGAAGGTGAACCTTCACACCAGTCAGGTGCTGGGCACTCTGGAGAAGGTTTTCATCCAGGATCTATGTACTTTGCTCTGTTTATTTTTCTTCAAACCTGACTAGTCTCCCAGTCCCTGCTGCTGAAAAACATCCCCACAGCATGATGCTGCCACCACCATGCTTCACCGTAGGGATGGTGCCAGGTTTCCTCCAGATGTGATTCTTGGCATTCAGGCCAAAGAGTTCAATCTTGGTTTCATCAGACATGGCAGTGTGGAAATGAGCAGTGGTGTAAAGTACTTCAGTAAAAAATACTTTCAAGTACTACTTGTATAATGTACTACCGGTGCCACCCTGTATATAGTCTCTGTTGTTATTTTACTGCTGCTCTTTAATTACTTGTTACATTTATTTCTTATGTGTATTTTATTTTTGAACTGCATCGTTGGTTAGGGGCTCGTAAGTAATCGTTTCACCTGTTGTATTTGGCGCATGTGACTAATACAATTTGATTTACTTAATTACAGTGCCTTGCGAAAGTATTCGGCCCCCTTGAACTTTGCGACCTTTTGCCACATTTCAGGCTTCAAACATAAAGATATAAAACTGTACTTTTTTGTGAAGAATCAACAACAAGTGGGACACAATCATGAAGTGGAACGACATTTATTGGATATTTCAAACTTTTTTAACCACTTGCCTCTACTTGGGACGCTTGCGTCCCAACTAGAGCTCTGGAAATGCAAATGCGCTACGCTAAATGCTAATAGTATTAGTTAAAACTCAAAAGTTCATTAAAATACACATGCAGGGTATCAAATTAAAGCTACACTCGTTGTGAATCCAGGCAACAAGTCAGATTTTTAAAATGCTTTTCGGCGACAGCATGAGAAGCTATTATCTGATAGCATGCACCAATACACTACAACAGAAAAGCACAGCAGGGGACGTAAACAAAATAATTAGCATTTCGGCGTTACACAAACCGCACAATAAAATAGAAAACAGTCATTACCTTTCACCATCTTCTTTGTTGGCACTCCTAGATGTCCCATAAACACTATTGGGTCTTTATTTCGATTAAATCGGGCCATATAAAGCCAAGATATCGTTATATGTAGACTGTGTGATAAACGAAAAAAACAGCGATTTCACAACGTAACGTCATTTTTTTTAAATTCAAAAAGTAGACGATAAACTTTCACAAAACGCTTCGAAATACGTTTGTAATGCTACTTTAGGTATTAGTAAACGTTAATAAGCGATAAAAATCATCCGTAGGCGATGTAAATATCATTAGCTGTCGTCTTGGAAAAAATTTCAGGAGAGAGCTCTTCCGGAATGATCTGGGCGGAGACCGGAGGTAAGTCGTGCCCCTCTTTCGGTTCAACCAAGAATCAAAGATGATTCAATTCACAAGACTCTAGACAACATGGGGATGCTGTGGGAGTTGAATGCTCGGTCTTATCTAATTCGGCTCACTGTTAACAATTGCTGGAAGTGGCGCAAGGATATTTATTTCCATTTTCTGTGATCAGGTTTTCCTGCGCTTTCCGATGTAACACACATTATGTAATAGCCACAGTCGTGATTTAACCAGTTTTAAAAACGTCCGAGGGTTTCCTATCCACACATTCTAACCATATGAACGTACTATATTCCTGGCATGAGTAGCAGGGCGCTGAAATGTTGCGCGATTTTTAACAAAATGTTCAAAAAAGTAGAGGGTAGGAGCAACAGGTTAACAAATAAAAAACTGAAAAATTGGGCGTGCAAAATTATTCAGCCCCTTTACTTTCAGTGCAGCAAACTCTCTCCAGAAGTTCAGTGAGGATCTCTGAATGATCCAATGTTGACCTAAATGACTAATGATGATAAATACAATCCACCTGTGTGTAATCAAGTCTCCGTATAAATGCACCTGCACTGTGATAGTCTCAGAGGTCCGTTAAAAGCGCAGAGAGCATCATGAAGAACAAGGAACACACCAGGCAGGTCCGAGATACTGTTGTGAAGAAGTTTAAAGCCGGATTTGGATACAAAACGATTTCCCAAGCTTTAAACATCCCAAGGAGCATTGTGCAAGCGATAATATTGAAATGGAAGGAGTATCAGACCACTGCAAATCTACCAAGACCTGGCCGTCCCTCTAAACTTTCAGCTCATACAAGGAGAAGACTGATCAGAGATGCAGCCAAGAGGCCCATGATCACTGGATGAACTGCAGAGATCTACAACTGAGGTGGGAGACTCTGTCCATAGGACAACAATCAGTCGTATATTGCACAAATCTGGCCTTTATGGAAGAGTGGCAAGAAGAAAGCCATTTCTTAAAGATATCCATAAAAAGTGTCGTTTAAAGTTTGCTACAAGCCACCTGGGAGACACACCAAACATGTGGAAGAAGGTGCTCTGGTCAGATGAAACCAAAATTGAACTTTTTGGCAACGTTATGTTTGGCGTAAAAGCAACACAGCTCATCACCCTGAACACACCATCCCCACTGTCAAACATGGTGTTGGCAGCATCATGGTTTGGGCCTGCTTTTCTTCAGCAGGAACAGGGAAGATGATTAAAATTGATGGGAAGATGGATGGAGCCAAATACAGGACCATTCTGGAAGAAAACCTGATGGAGTCTGCAAAAGACCTGAGACTGGGAAGGAGATTTGTCTTCCAACAAGACAATGATCCAAAACATAAAGCAAAATCTACAATGGAATGGTTCAAAAATAAACATATCCAGGTGTTAGAATGGCCAAGTCAAAGTCCAGACCTGAATCCAATCGAGGATCTGTGGAAAGAACTGAAAACTGCTGTTCACAAATGCTCTCCATCCAACCTCACTGAGCTCGAGCTGTTTTGCAAGGAGGAATGGGAAACAATTTCAGTCTCTCGATGTGCAAAACTGATAGAGACATACCCCAAGCGACTTACAGCTGTAATCACAGCAAAAGGTGGCGCTACAAAGTATTAACTTAAGGGGGCTGAATAATTTTGCACGCCCAATTTTTCAGTTTTTGATTTGTTAAAAAAGTTTGAAATATCCAATAAATGTCGTTCCACTTCATGATTGTGTCCCACTTGTTGATGATTCTTCACAAAAAAATACAGTTTTATATCTTTATGTTTGAAGCCTGAAATGTGGCAAAAGGTCACAAAGTTCAAGGGTCCCGAATACTTTCGCAAGGCACTGTAAGTAGTACTTGAAAGTATTTTCACCTAAGTTGTTTTTTTTGGTATCTGTACTTTACACATTTTTGACAACTTTTACTTCACTATAATCCTAAAGAAAATACTGACACCTAAAAGTACATTTTGAGTGCTTAGCAGGACAGGAAAATGGTCCAATTCACGCACTTGTCAAGAGATCCATCCCTGGTCATCTACTGCCTCTGATCTGGAGGACTCACTAAACAAAAATTAGATTTTTTGGGGGGTTGAATTGAACAGTATCAAACAATCAGAATGGAGAAAAACTCATTAAAATCACTTAGAATGTGTGTGTTGCCACCCTAGGATCACTCATAAAGCACCCTAGGATCACTCATAAAGCACCCTAGGATCACTCATAAAGCACCCTAGGATCACTCATAAAGCACCCTAGGATCACTCATAAAGCACCCTAGGATCACTCATAAAGCACGCTAGGATCACTCACTACTCATAAAGCAAATGTACAACTTTCAGTATTCAAAAACAAAAAATACTGTTACATTTTTTACATTTTTTATACCGTGATATAATATTGGACATATCACCCAGCCCTAGGTGTCTCTTTTGTTGTGATTTGTGTCCTATATTTTTCTTTTAAATCCTTTGTCCCTGCAGGAGGCCTTTTGCCACGCTGTCATTGTAAATAAGAATTAGTTCTTAACTGACTTGCCTAGTTTTTCAAAGCCTGATCGTCAGTCCAGAAGGATCTAGGCTATGTGCTATAAAGAAATTTCAAACTTGACCGGTCTCTCTGGAGGTCTGCTGCGGAGTAGGGTGAACTTACCCCCAAGATAGACTCTGATCTAATGGTTAAGGATTGGGTGAGCTGATTCTAGACCTGTACGTAGGGGAAACTTTACCCAATAGCCCATGTTGCTAGGGAATGGATGGTGAAGGATTGTATGGGGCCACACGAGTTACCGCTCATCACCACTGTAACCTGACACTGGAGTTGATAGACTGTAGTGGCTTCCTTGTCGTCTTTACCATAGCCACTGCCCAAGCCTGAAGCGGGGTTGTTTGGTACGCATACAGTCCACACTCAAGGTTTCCAAACGGCCAAACATTCAATGACATCCAGGGATATGGTGCAACAAAAATGTTTATTCTTCTTATATCTAACAAATAAATGAGTCTCCAATCAACTTAAAGCATAGAATACTTGATATGGAAAATACATATTATGACCTGTCTGTATGTATGTATGTCTGTCTGTATGGTCAAAAAACTATACCGCTCCCGCATCTAGCAAGGACTCCCTCTCCCGAAGGCCCAACTTCCTGCCTTTATCCTAACACACTTACCACAATACAATGAACAGGCAAGAGGGGGGGCCAAATGGCTGAGTTACGCTAACAACAAATGAATATATCTCAATCAGGTAAATATAAATCATAAAGGTACGTACCTAATATTTCATCATTTACATTAATATTTAATATATTTACACAAATATACATGGAGCTCCATATGTTCGGTCTTTTATACAAATATGTCCAAATCGGCTCTAACATAGACGTTGAGCTCATTTCATCACAAGGCCTCTTTAATTGTTTATATACAGTGCATAGATTGCACCTGCAGTTCAGCCAAGTTATTGGTCATGAATTGATGACTTTTCTCTAGGCATGATTTTTCCCACACGTGATGGGGACAGACATTCTGGGAAGGAGAAAAGGGTTTACTTTTGGTCTTCATTTGGTGGCTTGAGGAGATTGACATTTGCAGTGGTCAACTTTCGGTCATAAATTGGTGACCTTTGTCTAGTCACGTTTTTGTTCATACTCAATGATGAAGGGTTCATCTTTTTGGTCTTTTATTGACGCCTCTGTGTGGTTTTGTTTGCCCTTCACATTCTTGGCCTGCCCATATTAGGTGTTGTATATCCTGATCCCTGGCAAACTATCAGATGTCTAGACCCCTCAGTCTACAGACCCTGTCTACATGCTGCTAGCTAGACCCCTCAGTCTACAGACCCTGTCTACATGCTGCTAGCTAGACCCCTCAGTCTACAGACCCTGTCTACATGCTGCTAGCTAGACCCCTCAGTCTACAGACCCTGTCTACATGCTGCTAGCTAGACCCCTCAGTCTACAGACCCTGTCTACATGCTGCTAGCTAGACCCCTCAGTCTACAGACCCTGTCTACATGCTGCTAGCTAGACCGCTCTAGGTCTGTACCCCTGTAGCCAGAATCAACAGAATAGAATGAGCTGATGAACGCACTGCGCTCAATGTCCTCAGCCAGTGTCTCATGTGTAGGTACTCAGCACACAGACGATACATGGATTAGGGGTCAATTCGATAGATGATGATGATGATTGGGCAAGATTTTATTTGAGTTGGTATCATGATTCTCGTCACTATTCGACAAACGTTTCGGCCTAATTGATAGGTCTTTCTGGAGGAGGGTTAGTGTGTTGTCTTTATTCTCATTGTGGATTTATGATTTGGTTAAAGGTAGAGCTAAGTTAGAGGAGGGAGATAAAAGCCTAGCTGTTCTCTTTAACAATTGTTCATACCAGACCAAGTGCAAATTATCACTGGGCAAAATAAACTTTTCTTAGGCGCCGTCATGACACACTAGATAGAGGATTGTAATGGCCTGCCAGCTGATGATGTTAACCTATCCACCACAGGTACCTGGGCATCCTAAACACGCCCACCCCCTTGGCCGCTCTCTGTCATAGGGCTCTCAAACTCCTTAATGAGTTGAAATGTATGATTAAAGGGATACTTCAGGATGTTGGCAATGAGGCCCTTTATCTACTTCCTCAGTCAGATGAACTGGTGGAGACCTTTTATTGTCTCTGTGTGCAGTTTACCCCAAAATCCAGAAACTACAAAGTGAATCCAAACATTGAAACTAGTTCAGTGGAGTTTTCCTCTCCATTTCTCTCTCTCTCCCTGTAGCGCTGTACTGAAACAGCTGCAGAAAATAGGTCATGAGACCTGTGAGGTTGCTGGATGCAGGCCTCTCACAAAGCCTCATCAATGATTATCTTCACAAATGCAGAGGTGCATCAATGGTGCACCAGCTATGTTCAACATCACTAGCAACGACCTACTAGCCAAACACTATGACGGTATCCATATTGTGTTTCTATTCCTTTTAAATTGATTGAACGAATATGGTCAAAATAGTCATTTCTCTGTCGGGAGTCCCCTGCCTATGATGATGTATGAAAATGGCACCCCTTATTGTTGTGCGTTTTAGGGCATATCAACATTGACGAACTTCCATATATGGCCTTACCAAACCCGGCTAAATGCTTTCAGTATATCCAAGAGTTTCGCTCTGTTTTCATAGTGTTTTTTCCCCAGCACTTTAATCCAGAGTTTTCCTGGGGGGTGTATATATGGATATATATGACTGTTGCCAGTGACAACAGTCAACCCATCTACAGGCCCTTCTGTTGATCGATTGGCTGGCTAGCTGTTGGGCTCCGGATGGACTCGACCTCTGTGCTTCTCTCTGCTTTATAAGGCTGGACACGCAGGGCTCAGTAGTAAACATTCTCACTCAGGTAATCACTGGTTCAGTGAAACTCTACTCTGCCAAATCAAATCTCAGCAGCAACATGGCTTTGTATCGGTGAGTTTTTCCACAGCATCAGCATTCAGCACTGTCAACAGCCTGACTTGGAATCTTATGACACTGCGTGATTTGTTTCTATTTCGGAACATCTATGGATGCATGCAGTTTTCCTCAGGGAGATGAATTAGTGTCGGTATCAGAGGGTTTGGGAGGTCATGAGGCATGTGCTTGTCAGTGATGTTGTAATTGTGCATTGCCAAAGCCATACAGTACATCTGTTAGGTCTAGATTGCATTGCCAAAGCCATACAGTACATCTGTTAGGTCTAGATTGCATTGCCAAAGCCATACAGTACATCTGTTAGGTCTAGATTGCATTGCCAAAGCCATACAGTACATCTGTTAGGTCTAGATTGCATTGCCATACAGTACATCTGTTAGGTCTAGATTGCATTGCCATACAGTACATCTGTTAGGTCTAGATTGCATTGCCAAAGCCATACAGTACATCTGTTAGGTCTAGATTGCATTGCCAAAGCCATACAGTACATCTGTTAGGTCTAGATTGCATTGCCAAAGCCATACAGTACATCTGTTAGGTCTAGATTGCATTGCCAAAGCCATACAGTATATCTGTTAGGTCTAGATTGCATTGCCAAAGCCATACAGTACATCTGTTAGGTCTAGATTGCATTGCATTTTGTTTACTTGCACACAATATTTGCTGTAGAAGCACAACAAGAGGACATGCTTGAAAGTCCATATTACACACACAGGCCATTTTGTAACCTAGATATAGGATAGATGCAGAGAGAAACTGAGTTTAGTAAGCCAATGTTTTCCTCCTGAGACAAGTCTTACAAGTAATTGTCTGCTGTGAGAAGGGGTTTGGGGGGTGACTGAGTCGGGCCTCTGGTTGCCTGCGTCACTCAGGTTATATGAGCGCCTTCTCCTTTTAGCTCTCTGTCACACAGTAGATTCTCTGTCCTCTCACCCTGGCCCCTCTGTCCTCTCATCCTGGCCCCTCTGTCCTCTCGCCCTGGCACCTCGCCCTGGCCTCTCACCCTGGCCCCTCGCCCTGGCCTCTCGCCCTGGCCTCTCACCCGGGCCCCTCTGGCCTCGCACTCTGGCCCCTCACTCTGGCCTCTCACCCTGGCCTCTCACCCTGGCCCCTCTGGCCTCGCACTCTGGACTCGCACCCTGGCCCCTCTGGCCTCACAACCTGGCCTCTCACCCTGGCCCCTCACCCTGGCCCCTCACCCTGGCCCCTCTGGCCTTACACCCTGGCCTCTCACCCTGGCCCCTCTGGCCTCTCACCCTGGCCCCTCTGGCCTGGTCCCTCTGTCCTCTCACCCTGGCCCCTCTGGCATCTCACCCTGGCCCCTCTGGCCTCTCACCCTGGCCACTCTGGCCTCTCACTCTGGCCTCTCACTCTGGCCCCTCTGGCCTCTCACCCTGTTCTCTCACCCTGGCCCCTCTGGCCTCTCACCCTGTTCTCTCACCCTGGCCCCTCTGGCTTCTCACTCTGGCCTCTCACTCTGGCCTCTCACCCTGGCCCCTCTGCACTCAGGTCTCAGGGGACATTTTGTTAGTGCAATCGATGGGATGAACAGAATGGGGCAGTCTGCAGGTGACCCACCCAGGCTCTGAAAGTGCATTGGATTGCACTTCATCTGTAGTTGTATGGAATATTGATGTGATTCTGTGTTTTATTTTATTTAACCAGGTAGGCTAGTTGAGAACAAGTTCTCATTTGCAACTGCGACAACTGCGATGTGATTCTGTGTATCAGAGAAACGGTTATATTTAGACATCTGGGGCTGTGTAGCTGCTGAAAATAGGCTAAGCCCAATAACCTGTCAAAACACAATCATGATTGTCATCCTGTTTCTATTGACATGTGTGAATGGAAAAAGAGTGGTCTGGATGTGGGTTTTCAGCACAGGGAGACCGGGCCTGTGTGCTCCTGGTGCCCAGGGAGTTAATCTGGGAGTTAATGTATATACTGTATTAAGACCCAATCACTGGACACTTTAATAAATGGATCACTAGTCACTTTAAACAATGCCACTTTAAATAATGCCACTTTAATAGTGTTTACATATCTTACATTACTCATATCACATGTGAAAATACTGTATTTTATACCTTCTACTGTGCCGCTCGGCCATCGCTCATCCATATACTGTACATATTCTCATTCACCCCTTTAGATTTGTGTGTGTTAGGTAGTTGTTTGGAATTGTTAGATATTACTGAACTGTTGGAACTAGAAGCATTTCGCTACACTCACATTGGGGCGGCAGGGTAGCCTAGTGGTTAGAGTGTTGGACTAGTAACTGAAAGGTTGCAAGTTCAAATCCCCAAGCTGACAAGGTACAAATCTGTCGTTCTGCCCCTGAACAGGCAGTTAACCCACTGTTCCTAGGCCGTCATTGAAAATAAGAATTTGTTCTTAACTGACTTGCCTAGTTAAATAAAGGTTAAATAAAGGTAAAATAAACATCTGCTAACCATGTGTGTGTGTGACCAATAATATTTGATTTCATCTCGGAGTGAACCACTTTTGGTTAGTCACTTGCAAACATTAACGTCCAGAATTGTTTTTGTGACAGGTTGTGTCATCTCCACATGAGAATCATGTTCCCTGTGTGAATCCACCTGTAAATAGACATCATTACTTCTAATTTACTCCACTCCTCCTCTCGCCGTCCCAGGTGGTTACATGCCACACCTGTAACAGCACGTCCAAGCATAACGGCGTCAACAGGAACTTCATAGCCACTCTCTCCAAGAGCCACTGCACCCCCTGGAGCGCAGGCAAACACAAGACTCCCCAGTCCACCAACACCTCCAAAGACAAGACACCCTGCAGTACGCCAAGGTAAACAAACCATACCAGGCCACCGGTACCTCAAATGTTACCCATTTTTACTTCTATTGACTACATCTCGCTTGGCTGAAAATCTGCATTTTAAGAGACTTCTTGAGATGTGAGGGCAATAGATGGTATCACTCAACTGATGGCCACTGTGTGGTCACTGAACACAGCGATTTAGAAACAATTGATTTCAATCTTGGAGGTGTTTCCTGATGAATTACGCATTTGGTTAATGATGTTTGTCTCCCATGAGACACTGTGGAAGCCTATTTCACGTCCTCAAAATCCCCTAATTTAATTTAATATAACTCAAGAAATCTGTCATTCATTTTGAAGTTTTCGCCAATGATGTTTTAGTTGAGCAATTGTACATCTAAGTAAGCAATTTCTCAAAACTCTGATGTAAACAAAGTCTGAGCTATTGGGCAAGTCTGTCTCACTGTCGATGCGATTGGATAGAGAGTAATCACCGCAGCTGTTCACCCCATGTTAGTGGACAAATGAACATCGTCACATCAAAACCCAACTTTCATTTACCTGTTGTGACGCACAGATGTTCCAAACTCAATTTTAGACGAGACTGATTTTATGAGGAAGATTATCCTATTTACATTAGTCAATTTTGACACTAGAATAACTGTTTCTGACTCATATTGATGCCACACAGGCTGTTATCAAAGAATGTGTTGCTTTTTAAAGGCAGTCACTCTGTAACCTTTAATCAGTGTCAGCTTGCAGATTCTGACAGTTCCTGTATTTTCAGGTCAACCTCTAAGACCCCCGGTTCCTCCTCGGCCTCAAAGCCCGCAAGTGTGAAGAAGTTGGCCTTCTCCCGCCTCAAGAGGTTCCTCATGCTGGAGGACAACCAAAAGACCAAGACCAAGGGAGGACTCAAAGACTTCCTCTCCTCCCTCTGAATGACTGACAAACACTGGGCTCCGTTGCATGGGCCCAAGAGTCAGCCATGACACTGAACCAGTCTCTCTCTGGCCTGCTTAGAATGGTCCTGCTGGAATTCAGAACAACAAGGCTATAGGGGGGAGGAGTCGGCTGTCAGTCAATAAGCGCCACAGCGCCACCTGTTGAGTGAATTAAAGGGGCATGTTTTTTTTCTTCTTCACATGCCACCCCCTAACTGCCCCTGGGGTCCCCCTTCTGTAGAGCTGTCCCAACTGCCCCTGGGGTCCCCCTTCCGTAGAGCTGTCCCAACTGGGAATGGTCCCACATCACTCAGGAATTCCACTGTCCCAACTGAATGGTGGGAGTGGCATCGGATGGCAAAGCTCACCCCTCTCTTCCATGGCATTTATGATGAGGCAAGCAAAATAAATGGTTTGGAGTTATAGGATGTTTTGATTGAGAGGGTGATTTTTATTTGTTTACAATCACATTTATGATAAATAGGACTTAGTTAATGCTTGAGTTTCATACTACTTTATTACTTGGTTGTTGTCCTCTGGTTTTAATTTTTTTCTGGGTTTATTTTGGGGAACTCCACAGGGCATGTCTTCTTGAAACTCTCCCTCTTGTTAGATCACCAGCCAGGTAGTAAGAAATGATCAGCCCTATCTTATGATCACTGTGCCAAACACATGTTTGTTTACTGATGGTTTTGAGAATCATATTTGGGTGAATCGGACACATCAACTGTTTATAATGAAATAGACGATAGGCCTGAAACTTGTGATGCGATTTAACTACATTTTTTTATTTTACAATAGTTCTGTTTCTTGTTATTGATGGTTTTCATTTTATCTGTTAGTATGTTCATATTCACAATTACTATTAGACTGCATGTTGTAATGGCTGCTTTGATCCAACACAATTTATAACAAAGATTTTCTTTGGTTGTAATTAATCCAATGTGTGGGTCTGTATCATTGCATATAATCCTGAATTACCTCACACATTTATATTCCTTCTACACTTTGCTTCTCTGAAATAAACTTTCTCAATTTAAATATGACTGTGTTGAATGATAGAACTCATGAAGATACAGTGCCTTCTGAAAGTATTCAGACCCCTTGACATTTTCCACATTGTTAGCTTACAGCCTTACTCTAAAATGGATACATTTGTTTTTTTTCCCTAATCAATCTACACACAATATCCCATAATGACAAAGCAAAAACAGGTTGACTTTTTTTTCTACTTTAATAAAATAAATAAAAAACATCACATTTACAAAATAATTCAGACTCTGTACTCAGTACTTTAAGGCCCTTTGGCAGCAATTACAGCCTTGAGTCTTGGTTATGACGCTACAAGCTTGGTACACCTGTATTTGTGGAGTTTCTCCCATCCTTCTCTGCAGATCTTCTCAAGCTCTGTCAGGTTGGATGGGGAGCGTCGCTGCACAGCTATTTTCAGGTCTCTCCAAAGATGTTCTATTGGGTTCAAGTCCGGGCTCTGGCTAGGCCACTCAAGTACATTGAGACTTGTCCCGAAGCCACTCCTGTGTTGTCTTTGCTGTGTGCTTAGTGTCATTTTCCTGTTGGAAGGTGAATCTTCGCCCCAGTCTGAGGTCCTGAGCACTCTTGAGCAGGTTTTCATCAAGGATCTCTGTACATTGCTCTGTTCATCTTTCCCTTGATCCTGACTAGCCTCATAGTCCCTGCCGCTGAAAAACATCCCCACACCATGATGCTGCCACCACCATGCTTCACCGTAGGGATGGTGCCAGGTTTCCTCTAGACGGGACGCTTGGCATTCAGAGAATCTTGTTTCTCATGGTCTGAGAGTCCTTTGGGTGCCTTTTGGCAAACTCAAAGCGGGCTGTCGTGCCTTTTTACTGAGGAGTGGCTTCCGTCTGGCCACTCTACCATAAAGGCCTGATTGGTGGAGTGCTGCAGAGATGGTTGTCCTTCTGGAAGTTTCTCCCATCTCCATAGAGGAAGTCTAGAGCTCTGTCAGACCATCAGGTTCTTCTCCCCCGATTGCTCAGTTTGGCCAGGTGGCCAGCTGTAGGAAGAGTCTTGGTGGTTCCAAACTTCCATTTAAGAATGATGGAGGCCACTGTGTTCTTGGGGACCTTGAATGCTGCAGAAGTTCTTGGTACCCTTCACCAGATCTGTTTTTTGACACTACTGTGGTGGAGGTCTGCGGACAATTCCTTCGTTGGTTTTAGCTCTGACATGCACTGTCAACTTTTGGACTTTATATAGTCAGGTTTGTATTTTTCCAAATCATGTCCAATCAATTGAATTTACCACAGGTGGACTCCAATCAAGTTGTAGAAACATCTCAAGGATGATCAATATAAACAGGATGCACCTGAGCTCATTTTCGAGTCCCTTAGCAAAGGGTCTAAAAACTTATGTAAATAAGGTATGTTTTTTATGTTGCATAAATATGCAACGATTTCTAGAAACCTGTTTTCACTTTTCATTATAGATTTTGTGTAGATTGCTGAGTTTTTTTCAAAATATATTTTTTATCCATTTTAGTTTCCGAAGGCACTAAGTCGACTGTCAGTGTTGCAATGTATTCACAGTGGCAGTTTTCAGAAAACAGAAGTCTCTCATTAAGTGCTAGAAATAAAAACTTTTTAAAGGGTACTTTATGTCATAAGGTGAATGCACCAATTTGTAAGTCGCTCTGGATAAGAGCGTCTGCTAAATGACTTAAATGTAAATGTACTTGTTTTTGATACATGGTGCATGTTTTGAACACGGTTTGTTTACAATAATATTGTTTACAAACAATGGAGTAAAGCAAGTTGATGGGTTTTGCCAGTTGAACCGTTTATGAGACATTTTTAAGTTATATATATATATATACATTGCTCAAAAAAATAAAGGGAACACTTAAACAACACAATGTAACTCCAAGTCCATCACACTTCTGTGAAATCAAACTGTCCACTTAGGAAGCAACACTGATTGACAAATTTCACATGCAGTTGTGCAAATGGAATAGACAACAGGTGTAAATTATAGGCAATTAGCAAGGAGGAGCAGGAGGAGCACTGCCAGAGCCCTGCAAAATGACCTCCAGCAGGCCACAAATGTGCATGTGTCTGCTCAAATGGTCAGAAACAGACTCCATGAGGGTGGTATGAGGGCCCAACATCCACAGGTGGGGGTTGTGCTTACAGCCCAACACCGTGCAGGACGTTTGGTATTTGCCAGAGAACACCAAGATTGGCAAATTCGCCACTGGTGCCCTGTGCTCTTCACAGATGAAAGCAGGTTCACACTGAGCACGTGACAGATGTGACAGAGTCTGGAGACGCCGTGGAGAACGTTCTGCTGCCTGCAACATCCTCCAGCATGACCGGTTTGGCGATGGGTCAGTCATGGTGTGGGGTGGCATTTCTTTTGGGGGCCGCACAGCCCTCCATGTGCTCGCCAGAGGTAGCCTGACTGCCATTAGGTACCGAGATGAGATCCTCAGACCCCTTGTGAGACCATATGCTGGTGCGGTTGGCCCTGGGTTCCTCCTAATGCAAGACAATGCTCGACCTCATGTGGCTGGAGTGTGTCAGCAGTTCCTGCAAGAGGAAGGCATTGATGCTATGGACTGGCCCGCCTGTTCCCCAGACCTGAATCCAATTGAGCACATCTGGGACATCATGTCTAGCTCCATCCACCAACGCCACGTTGCACCACAGACTGTCCAGGAGTTGACGGATGCTTTAGTCCAGGTCTAGGAGGAGATCCCTCAGGAGACCATCCACCACCTCATCAGGAGCATGTCCAGGCGTTGTAGGGAGGTCATACAGGCACCTGGAGGCCACACACACTACTGAGCCTCATTTTGACTTGTTTTAAGGACATTACATCAAAGTTGGATCAGCCTGTAGTGTGGTTTTCCACTTTCCTTTTGAGTGTGACTCCAAATCCAGACCTCTATGTGTTGATAAATTTCCATTGATAATTTTTGTGTGATTTTGTTGTTAGCACATTCAACTATGTAAAGAAAAAAGTATTTAATAATAATATTTCATTCATTCAGATCTAGGATGTGTTATTTTAGTGTTCCCTTTATTTTTTTGAGCAGTGTATATATAGTCATTGATTCTTGAAGAATATCATTCATTTAAGAGTCCAAAAATAGATGTATCTATCCCGGGCTGCCCCTTCAATACCTCTACATACAGACTGTTTATAAGCATATTATAGAGTTGATTCTACAGTTGGTAGCTGGAAATACTCTCGAGTAACTGCAATACAACTCAAAAGAAGGGTACAGTATGAATACTTTATAAACCACTACAGACCTCACCTTTTTATTCAAAGTATAGTCCTGGCTGTATATGATAATACGCAAATAAACACCTGCGCAAACCCGGCATAGATATTAAAACCAGGGTGAAAACAGCCTCAATTGGGACCAGGCATGCTCGACTCTCTCTGAGATGTAGACGGCGCTGCGATGGCATGCGCCATCAGAAGCAGAAAATAACTACGCTTGTCCCGAATGTATTGGTGTTCGAGAAATCGTATCAAACTGAAAATTAAAGGGTTATTTTATTAACACAGTTATCCAATGTCGTTGCAATGTCTAGTCGAAAGAGAGCGCTATACTCGGAGGACAGAGGGGACCGCAAAAGGCACAATGAATCAAAACACGATGTGGAAAAACTCAAGAAACAAGCGACAAAAACTGAACCAAGAAGTGCAAAAGCTGAAGCATGTGAAGACGTAAGTAAACCACACGTGCTTCGGTGTTAACAAACTTGTGGATGAATAAAACATAACAGTGTAGTTGATCGGCCTTGTGATTTACCAAGAAACTGCCTATCATTGTTACATTACTGTAGCTTTCAGCAAAGACAATTGAACTAGATCGGTTCTGTAGCATGGCTCGACAAGGTGCTTTGCCCCTGACTTGAACAGGGGTACCTACCTAAACACAAAGTATATTATCATATTTATTCTCACCACCAATGTTTTCTTTTCCCCTCTATGCAGTTATGAAAAACCTCCTGGATTCATTAAGGTATAGTAAGGGCAGGTCATTATGACTGCTCACTGCCAGGTAAATCATTACTGTGATAGATGAGCTGTAGCTAGCTAGCTATCAGTAAAGGGATTGCTATGGGAACTGGAATATGTGTCATCTTGCTTCTACTTGAAACACAGGGGCTGTTTTTTTAGGAAGACTACAAACCAGAGGACTGTATTCCTGCTGATCCAGGAAATGAGGATGCTAGAGACTTCCTGGCTCAGGCAGGGGAAGGGGGTGAAAGTGATGCAGTGTGAGTAGAAACACACAGTTATTATGTGGCACCCTGGGGCCTGCTAAAAAGTCATCACATGTTATTTGTCACATGCATGACTACATCCGGTGTCGACCTTACTATGAAATGCTTACTTACAAGCCCTTAACCAACCAAGTCAAGGTGAGGGGGGGGTACAGGTTAGTCGAGGTAGGGGTAAAGTGACTATGCATAAATAATAAACAGAGAGTAGCAGCAGTGTAAAAACAAAGGGGGGTCAATGTAAATAGTCCGGATGGCCATTTGATGAACTGTTCAGCAGTCGTATGACTTGGGGGTAGAAGCTATTATGGAGCCTTTTGAACCTAGACTTGGTGCTCCAGTACCTCTTGTCGTGCGGTATCAGAGAGAACTATAGTTAGACTATAGACTGAAGTCTTTTCCAATGTTTTGGGCCTTCCTCTGCATTATATAGTGAAAAGGGTGCCATTTGAGATGAATACCTACCAGGGGAGGACGGCTCACAATAATGTCCGGAACAGAGCAAATATAATGGCATCATGGAAACCATCAGTGTGCTGAAGATGAAGGAGGATGAAGAGAGGAAGCCACTCTAGACAATTGAGATGCACCCTAAAATGTAGGTAACACAGGAGGTTGGTGGCACCTCAATTGGGGAGGAAGGGCTCGTGGTAAAGGCTGGAAACCATGTGTTTGATATATTTCATACCTTTCCACTTAATCCACTCCAGCCTTTACCACGAGCCCGTCCTCCCCAATTGAGGTGCCACCAACCTCCTGTGATAACTACATTTTAGGGTGCATCTCAATTGTCTATAGTGGCTTCCTCTCTTCATCCTCCTTCAACTACAGCACACTGATGTGAAATAACCTTAAAAAACGTAGTGCTTCTGCGACTGACTGGGATTAAATAGACACTCCTTTATAAGTGGGTCACTATCACAGATCTAGAAAATGTACAGTTTGAAGTGGGCAGAGGTCCATCCATGCTTATGTGATCATGTACTGCGCTCTATTGAAGTATAGCAGACAGACCAAGAGAGTTGTCTTCACCACTGGATAGTCCTGGTCCTTATCCTCTCAATACTGTCACTTAAATCCAACCCCACTGGATAGTCCTGGTCCTTATCCTCTCAATACTGTCACTTAAATCCAACCCCACTGGATAGTCCTGGTCCTTATCCTCTCAATACTGTCACTTAAATCCAACCCCACTGGATAGTCCTGGTCCTTATCCTCTCAATACTGTCACTTAAATCCAACCCCACTGGATAGTCCTGGTCCTTATCCTCTCAATACTGTCACTTAAATCCAACCCCACTGGATAGTCCTGGTCCTTATCCTCTCAATACTGTCACTTAAATCCAACCCCACTGGATAGTCCTGGTCCTTATCCTCTCAATACTGTCACTTAAATCCAACCCCACTGGATAGTCCTGGTCCTTATCCTCTCAATACTGTACTGTCACTTAAATCCAACCCCACTGGATAGTCCTGGTCCTTATCCTCTCAATACTGTCACTTAAATCCAACCCCACTGAGAGAGACAGGAAAGTGGCTAGGGGTTAGTCTCAAATGGCACCCTATTCACTATCTAGTGCATTACTTTTGATCAGGGTACATGGTACACTCATAGGGCTCTGGTCAAAATAATTGCACTATAAAGGAAATGAAGTGGCGTTTGGGGACACACTCTAGGCTTAGCTTGATAGACCCATCCCTTCTGAATGAGCTCAGAGTCACGTCGGTGTAGCAGAGATTCACATCTGTTCTGCTTGTCCCTCAAAGAATAAAGGCTGCCCCCCTCGTGTTCTTCTTCGTAAAGCGTACTAGGTTAGTATACATTCCTGTGCAATTACAAAGTCTTACCTGTTCCACATAATACTTTGGGAAAATGTTTGACTATTTATTCCTTTTGATTTTGAATTGCATTTAGATGTAGGCTAAGTGATGAACAGGTGTATATGAATCTATTCCACGTTCCAACACTAGCTTGTTTTGGTGATTTCGTAGAGAGCAGGAGGGAGTGTGCTTGTGGCACCAACATGACACTTCTCCCTTGTGCAGGTTGGAGATGCAGCGTTATGGACACAGGACGGGGGACCGAGAGTGTCCCTTCTTCATCAAAGGAAACCAGAACCTGGAGCAGTTCAGAATGGTGAGTCTCCTCCATCTTTCAACTCATCTTGGTTAACCCAGAACTAAAGTCTTGTGTAATTGGTCAGCTGCTCTATGAAGTTCTGGGTCCATACGTGTTAAGAGATGCTAGAACGAGGAGCTCCACCCTCTCTCTTTGCAAGTTACTGGCAAGTCTATGGGCCGAATTGTCCCCTACCATTCCTATGGGCCGAATTGTCCCCTACCATTCCTGTGGGCTGAATTGTCCCCTACCCTTCCTGTGGGCTGAATTGTCCCCTACCCTTCCTGTGGGCTGAATTGTCCCCTACCCTTCCTGTGGGCTGAATTGTCCCCTGCCATTCCTGTGTGCCGAATTGTCCCCTACCCTTCCTGTGGGCTGAATTGTCCCCTACCCTTCCTGTGGGCTGAATTGTCCCCTACCCTTCCTGTGGGCTGAATTGTCCCCTACCCTTCCTGTGGGCTGAATTGTCCTCCGCACTTCCTGTGGGCTGAATTGTCCTCCGCCCTTCCTGTGGACTGAATTGTCCCCTACCCTTCCTGTGGGCTGAATTGTCCCCTACCCTTCCCGTCGGCTGAATTGTCCTCTGCACTTCCTGTGGGCTGAATTGTCCCCCGCCCTTCCTGTGGGCTGAATTGTCCCCTACCCTTCCTGTGGGCTGAATTGTCCCCTACCCTACCGAAACGTGAACGATGCTACACACCTACGAAATCGTGGTTTGTTCAAATAATCAAAGATGCAAACCATTTATGTTTACCTAATCTGCCCACAAGAGATTATTTAAACTAATCATCAAGCCTTTTGACTAGTTGAATATAATGTGTCCCTAGGACTAGGATTGGTCCTGTCTCAACCATAACCTTGTGGGAACGTCTGCTCCTGGTCCCAACCATAACCTGGTCCCAACCATAACCTCGTGGGGATGTCTGCTCCTGGTCCCAACCATAACCTCGTGGGGACGTCTGCTCCTGGTCCCAACCATAACCTGGTCCCAACCATAACCTGGCGGGGACGTCTGCTCCTGGTCCCAACCATAACCTGGTCCCAACCATAACCTCGTGGGAAAGTCTGCTCCTGGTCCCAACCATAACCTCTTGGGAACGTCTGCTCCTGGTCCCAACCATAACCTCGTGGGAATGTCTGCTCCTGGTCCCAGCCATAACCTGGCGGGGAGGTCTGCTCCTGGTCCCAACCATAACCTGGTCCCAACCATAACCTGTTCCCAACCATAACCTGGTCCCAGCCATAACCTGGCGGGGAGGTCTGCTCCTGGTCCCAACCATAACCTGGTCCCAACCATAACCTGGCGGGGAGGTCTGCTCCTGGTCCCAACCATAACCTGGTCCCAACCATAACCTGGTCCCAACCATAACCTTGTGGGGAGGTCTGCTCCTGGTCCCAACCATAACCTGGTCCCAACCATAACCTTGTGGGGAGGTCTGCTCCTGGTCCCAACCATAACCTGGTCCCAACCATAACCTTGTGGGGAGGTCTGCTCCTGGTCCCAGCCATAACCTGGCGGGGAGGTCTGCTCTTCTGGTCCCAACCATAACCTGGTCCCAACCATAACCTGGCGGGGAGGTCTGCTCCTGGTCCCAACCATAACCTGGTCCCAACCATAACCTGGTCCCAACCATAACCTGGCTGGGGAGGTCTGCTCCTGGTCCCAACCATAACCTGGTCCCAACCATAACCTGGCTGGGAGGTCTGCTCCTGGTCCCAACCATAACCTGGCTGGGAGGTCTGCTGCTGGTCCCAACCATAACCTGGTCCCAACCATAACCTGGCTGGGAGGTCTGCTCCTGGTCCCAACCATAACCTGGCGGGGAGGTCTAGGTGCCTGACTGCCTTGGACCATGAGCATGCTTGCTTGATGCAACTGGATACAGTAAGGGTGCGTCCCAAATCACACCCATTTCCCCATTTGTGCACTACTTTTGACCAGGGCCCATAGGGATTTGGTCAAAAGTAGTGCACTACATTGGGAAACGGGTGGCATTTGGGATGCATCCAGCATCTCTATCCTCTGCAGCTGAATGCTTCTGGACTCAGCAGATTCACACAGTGCAGTTGTTCTGTAGCCCTGCTTGCTACGATGCCACTGCAATGATTAACATAAGTGCAAGCGTATCTTATTTTCATACATTCCATTGTGATACAACAACCGGATTTTAAAATGCTGATGTGGCAGAGGAGAGCATTGAATGGGGGGAAATAATGTTGCCTAAGAGCAGTAGCTGAATGGAGTTTTATCTTGCCATGCTTGTTATCATTGGAGTGTTTGCAATGTGTGTTATCCTGTACATTTAGTAAATAAGTACCTAAACCATCTCTTTCTTGTAGGCACACGAAGACCCAATGTACGACATGATCAGAGAAAACAAACAGAATGAAAAAGCAACAACCTTCTGGTTTTATTATCAACATTCTGTTTAGATAGATGTCTCCTCTGCTGTTTAGATAGATGTCTCTGCTGTTTAGATAGATGTCTCCTCTGCTGTTTAGATAGATGTCTCTGCTGTTTAGATAGATGTCTCCTCTGCTGTTTAGATAGATGTCTCTGCTGTTTAGATAGATGTCTCCTCTGCTGTTTAGATAGATGTCTCTGCTGTTTAGATAGATGTCTCCTCTGCTGTTTAGATAGATGTGTCTCTGCTGTTTAGATAGATGTCTCTGCTGTTTAGATAGATGTCTCCTCTGCTGTTTAGATAGATGTCTCCTCTGCTGTTTAGATAGATGTCTCTGCTGTTTAGATAGATGTCTCTGCTGTTTAGATAGATGTCTCTGCTGTTTAGATAGATGTCTCCTCTGCTGTTTAGATAGATGTCTCCTCTGCTGTTTAGATAGATGTCTCTGCTGTTTAGATAGATGTCTCTGCTGTTTAGATAGATGTCTCTGCTGTTTAGATAGATGTCTCTGCTGTTTAGATAGATGTCTCTGCTGTTTAGATAGATGTCTCCTCTGCTGTTTAGATAGATGTCTCTGCTGTTTAGATGTCCTCTGCTGATGTCTCTGCTGTTTAGATAGATGTCTCCTCTGCTGTTTAGATAGATGTCTCTGCTGTTTAGATAGATGTCTCCTCTGCTGTTTAGATAGATGTCTCTGCTGTTTAGATAGATGTCTCCTCTGCTGTTTAGATAGATGTCTCTGCTGTTTAGATAGATGTCTCCTCTGCTGTTTAGATAGATGTCTCCTCTGCTGTTTAGATAGATGTCTCCTCTGCTGTTTAGATAGATGTCTCTGCTGTTTAGATAGATGTCTCTGCTGTTTAGATAGATGTCTCTGCTGTTTAGATAGATGTCTCCTCTGCTGTTTAGATAGATGTCTCTGCTGTTTAGATAGATGTCTCTGCTGTTTAGATAGATGTCTCCTCTGCTGTTTAGATAGATGTCGTCTCTGCTGTTTAGATAGATGTCTCCTCTGCTGTTTAGATAGATGTCTCTGCTGTTTAGATAGATGTCTCCTCTGCTGTTTAGATAGATGTCTCCTCTGCTGTTTAGATAGATGTCTCTGCTGTTTAGATAGATGTCTCCTCTGCTGTTTAGATAGATGTCTCTGCTGTTTAGATAGATGTCTCTGCTGTTTAGATAGATGTCTCTGCTGTTTAGATAGATGTCTCTGCTGTTTAGATAGATGTCTCCTCTGCTGTTTAGATAGATGTCTCCTCTGCTGTTTAGATAGATGTCTCCTCTGCTGTTTAGATAGATGTTTAGATAGATGTCTCCTCTGCTGTTTAGATAGATGTCTCTGCTGTTTAGATAGATGTCTCTGCTGTTTAGATAGATGTCTCTGCTGTTTAGATAGATGTCTCTGCTGTTTAGATAGATGTCTCCTCTGCTGTTTAGATAGATGTCTCTGCTGTTTAGATAGATGTCTCCTCTGCTGTTTAGATAGATGTCTCTGCTGTTTAGATAGATGTCTCTGCTGTTTAGATAGATGTCTCTCTGCTGTTTAGATAGATGTCTCCTCTGCTGTTTAGATAGATGTCTCCTCTGCTGTTTAGATAGATGTCTCTGCTGTTTAGATAGATGTCTCCTCTGCTGTTTAGATAGATGTCTCCTCTGCTGTTTAGATAGATGTCTCTGCTGTTTAGATAGATGTCTCTGCTGTTTAGATAGATGTCTCCTCTGCTGTTTAGATAGATGTCTCTGCTGTTTAGATAGATGTCTCCTCTGCTGTTTAGATAGATGTCTCTGCTGTTTAGATAGATGTCTCCTCTGCTGTTTAGATAGATGTCTCCTCTGCTGTTTAGATAGATGTTTAGATAGATGTCTCCTCTGCTGTTTAGATAGATGTCTCCTCTGCTGTTTAGATAGATGTCTCTGCTGTTTAGATAGATGTCTCTGCTGTTTAGATAGATGTCTCTGCTGTTTAGATAGATGTCTCCTCTGCTGTTTAGATAGATGTCTCTCTGCTGTTTAGATAGATGTCTCCTCTGCTGTTTAGATAGATGTCTCTGCTGTTTAGATAGATGTCTCTGCTGTTTAGATAGATGTCTCCTCTGCTGTTTAGATAGATGTCTCCTCTGCTGTTTAGATAGATGTCTCTGCTGTTTAGATAGATGTCTCTGCTGTTTAGATAGATGTCTCTGCTGTTTAGATAGATGTCTCTGCTGTTTAGATAGATGTCTCTGCTGTTTAGATAGATGTCTCTCTGCTGTTTAGATAGATGTCTCCTCTGCTGTTTAGATAGATGTCTCTGCTGTTTAGATAGATGTCTCCTCTGCTGTTTAGATAGATGTCTCTGCTGTTTAGATAGATGTCTCTGCTGTTTAGATAGATGTCTCCTCTGCTGTTTAGATAGATGTCTCTGCTGTTTAGATAGATGTCTCTGCTGTTTAGATAGATGTCTCTGCTGTTTAGATAGATGTCTCTGCTGTTTAGATAGATGTCTCTGCTGTTTAGATAGATGTCTCCTCTGCTGTTTAGATAGATGTCTCCTCTGCTGTTTAGATAGATGTCTCTGCTGTTTAGATAGATGTCTCCTCTGCTGTTTAGATAGATGTCTCCTCTGCTGTTTAGATAGATGTCTCTGCTGTTTAGATAGATGTCTCTGCTGTTTAGATAGATGTCTCTCTGCTGTTTAGATAGATGTCTCTGCTGTTTAGATAGATGTCTCTGCTGTTTAGATAGATGTCTCTGCTGTTTAGATAGATGTCTCTGCTGTTTAGATAGATGTCTCTGCTGTTTAGATAGATGTCTCCTCTGCTGTTTAGATAGATGTCTCCTCTGCTGTTTAGATAGATGTCTCTGCTGTTTAGATAGATGTCTCTGCTGTTTAGATAGATGTCTCCTCTGCTGTTTAGATAGATGTCTCTGCTGTTTAGATAGATGTCTCTGCTGTTTAGATAGATGTCTCTGCTGTTTAGATAGATGTCTCCTCTGCTGTTTAGATAGATGTCTCTGCTGTTTAGATAGATGTCTCCTCTGCTGTTTAGATAGATGTCTCCTCTGCTGTTTAGATAGATGTCTCTGCTGTTTAGATAGATGTCTCTGCTGTTTAGATAGATGTCTCTGCTGTTTAGATAGATGTCTCCTCTGCTGTTTAGATAGATGTCTCCTCTGCTGTTTAGATAGATGTCTCCTCTGCTGTTTAGATAGATGTCTCTGCTGTTTAGATAGATGTCTCTGCTGTTTAGATAGATGTCTCTGCTGTTTAGATAGATGTCTCTGCTGTTTAGATAGATGTCTCTGCTGTCTCCTCTGCTGTTTAGATAGATGTCTCTGCTGTTTAGATAGATGTCTCTGCTGTTTTAGATAGATGTCTCTGCTGTTTAGATAGATGTCTCTCTGCTGTTTAGATAGATGTCCCTCTGCTGTTTAGATAGATGTCTCTGCTGTTTAGATAGATGTCTCCTCTGCTGTTTAGATAGATGTCTCCTCTGCTGTTTAGATAGATGTCTCCTCTGCTGTTTAGATAGATGTCTCTGCTGTTTAGATAGATGTCTCTGCTGTTTAGATAGATGTCTCTCTGCTGTTTAGATAGATGTCTCTCTGCTGTTTAGATAGATGTCTCTGCTGTTTAGATAGATGTCTCCTCTGCTGTTTAGATAGATGTCTCCTCTGCTGTTTAGATAGATGTCTCCTCTGCTGTTTAGATAGATGTCTCCTCTGCTGTTTAGATAGATGTCTCCTCTGCTGTTTAGATAGATGTCTCTGCTGTTTAGATAGATGTCTCTGCTGTTTAGATAGATGTCTCTGCTGTTTAGATAGATGTCTCTGCTGTTTAGATAGATGTCTCTGCTGTTTAGATAGATGTCTCTGCTGTTTAGATAGATGTCTCCTCTGCTGTGTCTCTGCTGTTTAGATAGATGTCTCTCTGCTGTTTAGATAGATGTCTCTGCTGTTTAGATAGATGTCTCTCTGCTGTTTAGATAGATGTCTCTGCTGTTTAGATAGATGTCTCTGCTGTTTAGATAGATGTCTCTGCTGTTTAGATAGATGTCTCTCTGCTGTTTAGATAGATGTCTCCTCTGCTGTTTAGATAGATGTCTCTGCTGTTTAGATAGATGTCTCTCTGCTGTTTAGATAGATGTCTCTCTGCTGTTTAGATAGATGTCTCTGCTGTTTAGATAGATGTCTCTGCTGTTTAGATAGATGTCTCTGCTGTTTAGATAGATGTCTCCTCTGCTGTTTAGATAGATGTCTCCTCTGCTGTTTAGATAGATGTCTCTGCTGTTTAGATAGATGTCTCTGCTGTTTAGATAGATGTCTCTGCTGTTTAGATAGATGTCTCTGCTGTTTAGATAGATGTCTCCTCTGCTGTTTAGATAGATGTCTCCTCTGCTGTTTAGATAGATGTCTCTGCTGTTTAGATAGATGTCTCTGCTGTTTAGATAGATGTCTCCTCTGCTGTTTAGATAGATGTCTCTGCTGTTTAGATAGATGTCTCTGCTGTTTAGATAGATGTCTCTGCTGTTTAGATAGATGTCTCCTCTGCTGTTTAGATAGATGTCTCTGCTGTTTAGATAGATGTCTCTGCTGTTTAGATAGATGTCTCCTCTGCTGTTTAGATAGATGTCTCTGCTGTTTAGATAGATGTCTCTGCTGTTTAGATAGATGTCTCTGTTTAGTTTAGATAGATGTCTCTGCTGTTTAGATAGATGTCTCTGCTGTTTAGATAGATGTCTCTCTGCTGTTTAGATAGATGTCTCCTCTGCTGTTTAGATAGATGTCTCCTCTGCTGTTTAGATAGATGTCTCTGCTGTTTAGATAGATGTCTCCTCTGCTGTTTAGATAGATGTCTCTGCTGTTTAGATAGATGTCTCTGCTGTTTAGATAGATGTCTCTGCTGTTTAGATAGATGTCTCTGCTGTTTAGATAGATGTCTCTGCTGTTTAGATAGATGTCTCTGCTGTTTAGATAGATGTCTCCTCTGCTGTTTAGATAGATGTCTCCTCTGCTGTTTAGATAGATGTCTCTGCTGTTTAGATAGATGTCTCTGCTGTTTAGATAGATGTCTCCTCTGCTGTTTAGATAGATGTCTCTGCTGTTTAGATAGATGTCTCTGCTGTTTAGATAGATGTCTCCTCTGCTGTTTAGATAGATGTCTCTGCTGTTTAGATAGATGTCTCTGCTGTTTAGATAGATGTCTCCTCTGCTGTTTAGATAGATGTCTCCTCTGCTGTTTAGATAGATGTCTCTGCTGTTTAGATAGATGTCTCTGCTGTTTAGATAGATGTCTCTGCTGTTTAGATAGATGTCTCCTCTGCTGTTTAGATAGATGTCTCTGCTGTTTAGATAGATGTCTCTGCTGTTTAGATAGATGTCTCCTCTGCTGTTTAGATAGATGTCGTCTCTGCTGTTTAGATAGATGTCTCTGCTGTTTAGATAGATGTCTCCATTGCTGTTTAGATAGATGTCTCTGCTGTTTAGATAGATGTCTCCTCTGCTGTTTAGATAGATGTCTCTGCTGTTTAGATAGATGTCTCTGCTGTTTAGATAGATCTCCTCTGCTGTTTAGATAGATGTCTCTGCTGTTTAGATAGATGTCTCTGCTGTTTAGATAGATGTGTCTCCTCTGCTGTTTAGATAGATGTCTCCTCTGCTGTTTAGATAGATGTCTCTGCTGTTTAGATAGATGTCTCTGCTGTTTAGATGTCTCTGCTGTTTAGATAGATGTCTCTGCTGTTTAGATAGATGTCTCCTCTGCTGTTTAGATAGATGTCTCCTCTGCTGTTTAGATAGATGTCTCTGCTGTTTAGATAGATGTCTCTGCTGTTTAGATAGATGTCTCCTCTGTTTAGATAGATGTCTCTGCTGTTTAGATAGATGTCTCTGCTGTTTAGATAGATGTCTCTCTGCTGTTTAGATAGATGTCTCTCTGCTGTTTAGATAGATGTCTCTGCTGTTTAGATAGATAGATGTCTCTGCTGTTTAGATAGATGTCTCTCTGCTGTTTAGATAGATGTCTCCTCTGCTGTTTAGATAGATGTCTCTGCTGTTTAGATAGATGTCTCTGCTGTTTAGATAGATGTCTCTGCTGTTTAGATAGATGTCTCTGCTGTTTAGATAGATGTCTCCTCTGCTGTTTAGATAGATGTCTCCTCTGCTGTTTATAGATGTCTCTGCTGTTTAGATAGATGTCTCTGCTGTTTAGATAGATGTCTCTCTGCTGTTTAGATAGATGTCTCCTCTGCTGTTTAGATAGATGTCTCTGCTGTTTAGATAGATGTCTCTGCTGTTTAGATAGATGTCTCTGCTGTTTAGATGATTAGCTGTTTAGATAGATGTCTCTGCTGTTTAGATAGATGTCTCTGCTGTTTAGATAGATGTCTCCTCTGCTGTTTAGATAGATGTCTCCTCTGCTGTTTAGATAGATGTCTCTGCTGTTTAGATAGATGTCTCTGCTGTTTAGATAGATGTCTCTGCTGTTTAGATAGATGTCTCCTCTGCTGTTTAGATAGATGTCTCCTCTGCTGTTTAGATAGATGTCTCCTCTGCTGTTTAGATAGATGTCTCTGCTGTTTAGATAGATGTCTCCTCTGCTGTTTAGATAGATGTCTCCTCTGCTGTTTAGATAGATGTCTCTGCTGTTTAGATAGATGTCTCTGCTGTTTAGATAGATGTCTCTGCTGTTTAGATAGATGTCTCTGCTGTTTAGATAGATGTCTCCTCTGCTGTTTAGATAGATGTCTCTGCTGTTTAGATAGATGTCTCTGCTGTTTAGATAGATGTCTCTGCTGTTTAGATAGATGTCTCTGCTGTTTAGATAGATGTCTCTGCTGTTTAGATAGATGTCTCTGCTGTTTAGATAGATGTCTCTGCTGTTTAGATAGATGTCTCCTCTGCTGTTTAGATAGATGTCTCTGCTGTTTAGATAGATGTCTCTGCTGTTTAGATAGATGTCTCTCTGCTGTTTAGATAGATGTCTCCTCTGCTGTTTAGATAGATGTCTCTGCTGTTTAGATAGATGTCTCTGCTGTTTAGATAGATGTCTCCTCTGCTGTTTAGATAGATGTCTCTGCTGTTTAGATAGATGTCTCCTCTGCTGTTTAGATAGATGTCTCCTCTGCTGTTTAGATAGATGTCTCCTCTGCTGTTTAGATAGATGTCTCTCTGCTGTTGTCTCTGCTGTTTAGATAGATGTCTCTGCTGTTTAGATAGATGTCTCTGCTGTTTAGATAGATGTCTCCTCTGCTGTTTAGATAGATGTCTCTGCTGTTTAGATAGATGTCTCCTCTGCTGTTTAGATAGATGTCTCTGTTTAGATAGATGTCTCTGCTGTTTAGATAGATGTCTCTGCTGTTTTAGATAGATGTCTCTGCTGTTTAGATAGATGTCTCTGCTGTTTAGATAGATGTCTCTGCTGTTTAGATAGATGTCTCTGCTGTTTAGATAGATGTCTCTGCTGTTTAGATAGATGTCTCTGCTGTTTAGATAGATGTCTGCTGTTTAGATAGATGTCTCCTCTGCTGTTTAGATAGATGTCTCCTGTTTAGATAGATGTCTCTGCTGTTTAGATGCTGTTTAGATAGATGTCTCCTCTGCTGTTTAGATAGATGTCTCTGCTGTTTAGATAGATGTCTCTGCTGTTTAGATAGATGTCTCTGCTGTTTAGATAGATGTCTCTGCTGTTTAGATAGATGTCTCTGCTGTTTAGATAGATGTCTCTGCTGTTTAGATAGATGTCTCTCTGCTGTTTAGATGATGTCTCTGCTGTTTAGATAGATGTCTCCTCTGCTGTTTAGATAGATGTCTCTGCTGTTTAGATAGATGTCTCTGCTGTTTAGATAGATGTCTCTGCTGTTTAGATAGATGTCTCTGCTGTTTAGATAGATGTCTCTGCTGTTTAGATAGATGTCTCCTCTGCTGTTTAGATAGATGTCTCCTCTGCTGTTTAGATAGATGTCTCCTCTGCTGTTTAGATAGATGTCTCTGTTTAGATAGATGTCTCTGCTGTTTAGATAGATGTCTCTGCTGTTTAGATAGATGTCTCTGCTGTTTAGATAGATGTCTCCTCTGCTGTTTAGATAGATGTCTCTGCTGTTTAGATAGATGTCTCTGCTGTTTAGATAGATGTCTCTGCTGTTTAGATAGATGTCTCTGCTGTTTAGATAGATGTCCTCTGCTGTTTAGATAGATGTCTGCTGTTTAGATAGATGTCTCTGCTGTTTAGATAGATGTCTCTGCTGTTTAGATAGATGTCTCTGCTGTTTAGATAGATGTCTCTCTGCTGTTTAGATAGATCTCTGTCTCTCTGCTGTTTAGATAGATGTCTCTGCTGTTTAGATAGATGTCTCCTCTGCTGTTTAGATAGATGTCTCTGCTGTTTAGATAGATGTCTCTGCTGTTTAGATAGATGTCTCTGCTGTTTAGATAGATGTCTCCTCTGCTGTTTAGATAGATGTCTCCTCTGCTGTTTAGATAGATGTCTCTGCTGTTTAGATAGATGTCTCTGCTGTTTAGATAGATGTCTCCTCTGCTGTTTAGATAGATGTCTCTGCTGTTTAGATAGATGTCTCTGCTGTTTAGATAGATGTCTCTGCTGTTTAGATAGATGTCTCCTCTGCTGTTTAGATAGATGTCTCTGCTGTTTAGATAGATGTCTCCTCTGCTGTTTAGATAGATGTCTCCTCTGTTTTAGATAGATGTCTCTCTGCTGTTTAGATAGATGTCTCTGCTGTTTAGATAGATGTCTCCTCTGCTGTTTAGATAGATGTCTCTGCTGTTTAGATAGATGTCTCTGCTGTTTAGATAGATGTCTCTGCTGTTTAGATAGATGTCTCTCTGCTGTTTAGATAGATGTCTCTCTGCTGTTTAGATAGATGTCTCTGCTGTTTAGATAGATGTCTCCTCTGCTGTTTAGATAGATGTCTCCTGTTTAGATAGATGTCTCTGCTGTTTAGATAGATGTCTCCTCTGCTGTTTAGATAGATGTCTCTGCTGTTTAGATAGATGTCTCTCTGCTGTTTAGATAGATGTCTCTGCTGTTTAGATAGATGTCTCTGCTGTTTAGATAGATGTCTCTGCTGTTTAGATAGATGTCTCTGCTGTTTAGATAGATGTCTCTCTGCTGTTTAGATAGATGTCTCTCTGCTGTTTAGATAGATGTCTCCTCTGCTGTTTAGATAGATAGATGTCTCTGCTGTTTAGATAGATGTCTCTGCTGTTTAGATAGATGTCTCTCTGCTGTTTAGATAGATGTCTCTGCTGTTTAGATAGATGTCTCCTCTGCTGTTTAGATAGATGTCTCTGCTGTTTAGATAGATGTCTCCTCTCTGCTGTTTAGATAGATGTCTCTGCTGTTTAGATAGATGTCTCTGCTGTTTAGATAGATGTCTCTGCTGTTTAGATAGATGTCTCCTCTGCTGTTTAGATAGATGTCTCTGCTGTTTAGATAGATGTCTCTCTGCTGTTTAGATAGATGTCTCTGCTGTTTAGATAGATGTCTCTGCTGTTTAGATAGATGTCTCTGCTGTTTAGATAGATGTCTCTGCTGTTTAGATAGATGTCTCTCTGCTGTTTAGATAGATGTCTCTGCTGTTTAGATAGATGTCTCTGCTGTTTAGATAGATGTCTGCTGTTTAGATAGATGTCTCTGCTGTTTAGATAGATGTCTCTGCTGTTTAGATAGATGTCTCTGCTGTTTAGATAGATGTCTCCTCTGCTGTTTAGATAGATGTCTCTGCTGTTTAGATAGATGTCTCTGCTGTTTAGATAGATGTCTCTGCTGTTTAGATATGTCTCTGCTGTTTAGATAGATGTCTCTCTGCTGTTTAGATAGATGTCTCTGCTGTTTAGATAGATGTCTCCTCTGCTGCTTTAGATAGATGTCTCTCTGCTGTTTAGATAGATGTCTCTGCTGTTTAGATAGATGTCTCTGCTGTTTAGATAGATGTCTCTGTTTAGATAGATGTCTCTGCTGTTTAGATAGATGTCTCTGCTGTTTAGATAGATGTCTCTGTTTAGATAGATGTCTCTGCTGTTTAGATAGATGTCTCCTCTGCTGTTTAGATAGATGTCTCTGCTGTTTAGATAGATGTCTCCTCTTTTAGATAGATGTCTCTGCTGTTTAGATAGATGTCTCCTCTGCTGTTTAGATAGATGTCTCTCTGCTGTTTAGATAGATGTCTCTGCTGTTTAGATAGATGTCTCTGCTGTTTAGATAGATGTCTCTGCTGTTTAGATAGATGTCTCTGCTGTTTAGATAGATGTCTCCTCTGCTGTTTAGATAGATGTCTCTGCTGTTTATGTCTCTCTGCTGTTTAGATAGATGTCTCTCTGCTGTTTAGATAGATGTCTCCTCTGCTGTTTAGATAGATGTCTCTGCTGTTTAGATAGATGTCTCTGCTGTTTAGATAGATGTCTCTGCTGTTTAGATAGATGTCTCTGCTGTTTAGATAGATGTCTCTGCTGTTTAGAGATGTCTCTGCTGTTTAGATAGATGTCTCTGCTGTTTAGATAGATGTCTCTGCTGTTTAGATAGATGTCTCTGCTGTTTAGATAGATGTCTCTGCTGTTTAGATAGATGTCTCTGCTGTTTAGATAGATGTCTCTGCTGTTTAGATAGATGTCTCTGCTGTTTAGATAGATGTCTCTGCTGTTTAGATAGATGTCTCTGCTGTTTAGATAGATGTCTCCTCTGCTGTTTAGATAGATGTCTCTGCTGTTTAGATAGATGTCTCTGCTGTTTAGATAGATGTCTCTGCTGTTTAGATAGATGTCTCTGCTGTTTAGATAGATGTCTCTGCTGTTTAGATAGATGTCTCTGCTGTTTAGATAGATGTCTCCTCTGCTGTTTAGATAGATGTCTCCTCTGCTGTTTAGATAGATGTCTCCTCTGCTGTTTAGATAGATGTCTCTGCTGTTTAGATAGATGTCTCTGCTGTTTAGATAGATGTCTCTCTGCTGTTTAGATAGATGTCTCTGCTGTTTAGATAGATGTCTCTGCTGTTTAGATAGATGTCTCTGCTGTTTAGATAGATGTCTCTCTGCTGTTTAGATAGATGTCTCCTCTGCTGTTTAGATAGATAGATAGATGTCTCTGCTGTTTAGATAGATGTCTCCTCTGCTGTTTAGATAGATGTCTCTGCTGTTTAGATAGATGTCTCCTCTGCTGTTTAGATAGATGTCTCCTCTGCTGTTTAGATAGATGTCTCTGCTGTTTAGATAGATGTCTCTGCTGTTTAGATAGATGTCTCTGCTGTTTAGATAGATGTCTCCTCTGCTGTTTAGATAGATGTCGTCTCTGCTGTTTAGATAGATGTCTCTGCTGTTTAGATAGATGTCTCTGCTGTTTAGATAGATGTCTCCTCTGCTGTTTAGATAGATGTCTCTGCTGTTTAGATAGATGTCTCTGCTGTTTAGATAGATGTCTCTGCTGTTTAGATAGATGTCTCCTCTGCTGTTTAGATAGATGTCTCTGCTGTTTAGATAGATGTCTCTGCTGTTTAGATAGATGTCTCCTCTGCTGTTTAGATAGATGTCTCTGCTGTTTAGATAGATGTCTCTGCTGTTTAGATAGATGTCTCTGCTGTTTAGATAGATGTCTCTGCTTTTAGATAGATGTCTCTGCTGTTTAGATAGATGTCTCTCTGTTTAGATAGATGTCTCCTCTGCTGTTTAGATAGATGTCTCTGCTGTTTAGATAGATGTCTCTGCTGTTTATGTCTCTCTGCTGTTTAGATAGATGTCTCTGCTGTTTAGATAGATGTCTCTGCTGTTTAGATAGATGTCTCTGCTGTTTAGATAGATGTCCTCTGCTGTTTAGATAGATGTCTCTGCTGTTTAGATAGATGTCTCTGCTGTTTAGATAGATGTCTGCTTTTAGATAGATGTCTCTCTGCTGTTTAGATAGATGTCTCTGCTGTTTAGATAGATGTCTCCTCTGCTGTTTAGATAGATGTCTCTGCTGTTTAGATAGATGTCTCTGCTGTTTAGATAGATGTCTCTGCTGTTTAGATAGATGTCTCTGCTGTTTAGATAGATGTCTCTGCTGTTTAGATAGATGTCTCTGCTGTTTAGATAGATGTCTCCTCTGCTGTTTAGATAGATGTCTCTGCTGTTTAGATAGATGTCTCCTCTGCTGTTTAGATAGATGTCTCCTGTTTAGATAGATGTCTGTTTTAGATAGATGTCTCTGCTGTTTAGATAGATGTCTCTGCTGTTTAGATAGATGTCTCTGCTGTTTAGATAGATGTCTCTGCTGTTTAGATAGATGTCTCTGCTGTTTAGATAGATGTCTCTGCTGTTTAGATAGATGTCTCTCTGCTGTTTAGATAGATGTCTCCTCTGCTGTTTAGATAGATGTCTCCTCTGCTGTTTAGATAGATGTCTCCTGTTTAGATAGATGTCTGCTGTTTAGATAGATGTCTCTGCTGTTTAGATAGATGTCTCTGCTGTTTAGATAGATGTCTCCTCTGCTGTTTAGATAGATGTCTCTCTGCTGTTTAGATAGATGTCTCTGCTGTTTAGATAGATGTCTCTGCTGTTTAGATAGATGTCTCTGCTGTTTAGATAGATGTCTCTGCTGTTTAGATAGATGTCTCTGCTGTTTAGATAGATGTCTCTGCTGTTTAGATAGATGTCTCTGCTGTTTAGATAGATGTCTCCTCTGCTGTTTAGATAGATGTCTCTGCTGTTTAGATAGATGTCTCTCTGCTGTTTAGATAGATGTCTCTCTGCTGTTTAGATAGATGTCTCTGCTGTTTAGATAGATGTCTCTCTGCTGTTTAGATAGATGTCTCTGCTCTGCTGTTTAGATAGATGTCTCTGCTGTTTAGATAGATGTCTCCTCTGCTGTTTAGATAGATGTCTCTGCTGTTTAGATAGATGTCTCTGCTGTTTAGATAGATGTCTCTGCTGTTTAGATAGATGTCTCTCTGCTGTTTAGATAGATGTCTCTGCTGTTTAGATAGATGTCTCTGCTGTTTAGATAGATGTCTCTGCTGTTTAGATAGATGTCTCTCTGCTGTTTAGATAGATGTCTCTCTGCTGTTTAGATAGATGTCTCTGCTGTTTAGATAGATGTCTCCTCTGCTGTTTAGATAGATGTCTCTGCTGTTTAGATAGATGTCTCTGCTGTTTAGATAGATGTCTCTGCTGTTTAGATAGATGTCTCTGCTGTTTAGATAGATGTCTCTGCTGTTTAGATAGATGTCTCTCTGCTGTTTAGATAGATGTCTCTGCTGTTTAGATAGATGTCTCCTCTGCTGTTTAGATAGATGTCTCCTCTGCTGTTTAGATAGATGTCTCCTCTGCTGTTTAGATAGATGTCTCTGCTGTTTAGATAGATGTCTCTGCTGTTTAGATAGATGTCTCTGCTGTTTAGATAGATGTCTCTGCTGTTTAGATAGATGTCTCTGCTGTTTAGATAGATGTCTCTGCTGTTTAGATAGATGTCTCTGCTGTTTAGATAGATGTCTCTGCTGTTTAGATAGATGTCTCTCTGCTGTTTAGATAGATGTCTCTGCTGTTTAGATAGATGTCTCCTCTGCTGTTTAGATAGATGTCTCTGCTGTTTAGATAGATGTCTCTGCTGTTTAGCTGCTGTTTAGATGTCTCTGCTGTTTAGATGATGTCTCCTCTGCTGTTTAGATAGATGTCTCTCTGCTGTTTAGATAGATGTCTCCTCTGCTGTTTAGATAGATGTCTCTGCTGTTTAGATAGATGTCTCTCTGCTGTTTAGATAGATGTCTCTGCTGTTTAGATAGATGTCTCTGCTGTTTAGATAGATGTCTCTGCTGTTTAGATAGATGTCTCTGCTGTTTAGATAGATGTCTCTGCTGTTTAGATAGATGTCTCTGCTGTTTAGATAGATGTCTCCTCTGCTGTTTAGATAGATGTCTCTGCTGTTTAGATAGATGTCTCCTCTGCTGTTTAGATAGATGTCTCTGCTGTTTAGATAGATGTCTCCTCTGCTGTTTAGATAGATGTCTCTGCTGTTTAGATAGATGTCTCTGCTGTTTAGATAGATGTCTCCTCTGCTGTTTAGATAGATGTCTCTGCTGTTTAGATAGATGTCTCTGCTGTTTAGATAGATGTCTCCTCTGCTGTTTAGATAGATGTCTCTGCTGTTTAGATAGATGTCTCTGCTGTTTAGATAGATGTCTCTGCTGTTTAGATAGATGTCTCTGCTGTTTAGATAGATGTCTCCTCTGCTGTTTAGATAGATGTCTCTGCTGTTTAGATAGATGTCTCTGCTGTTTAGATAGATGTCTCTGCTGTTTAGATAGATGTCTCCTCTGCTGTTTAGATAGATGTCTCTGCTGTTTAGATAGATGTCTCTGCTGTTTAGATAGATGTCTCTGCTGTTTAGATAGATGTCTCTGCTGTTTAGATAGATGTCTCCTCTGCTGTTTAGATAGATGTCTCTGCTGTTTAGATAGATGTCTCCTCTGCTGTTTAGATAGATGTCTCTGCTGTTTAGATAGATGTCTCTGCTGTTTAGATAGATGTCTCCTCTGCTGTTTAGATAGATGTCTCTGCTGTTTAGATAGATGTCTGCTGTTTAGATAGATGTCTCTGCTGTTTAGATAGATGTCTCTGCTGTTTAGATAGATGTCTCTGCTGTTTAGATAGATGTCTCCTCTGCTGTTTAGATAGATGTCTCTGCTGTTTAGATAGATGTCTCTGCTTTTAGATAGATGTCTCCTCTGTGTTTAGATAGATGTCTCTCTGCTGTTTAGATAGATGTCTCTGCTGTTTAGATAGATGTCTCCTCTGCTGTTTAGATAGATGTCTCTCTGCTGTTTAGATAGATGTCTCTGCTGTTTAGATAGATGTCTCTGCTGTTTAGATAGATGTCTCTCTGCTGTTTAGATAGATGTCTCTGCTGTTTAGATAGATGTCTCTCTGCTGTTTAGATAGATGTCTCTGCTGTTTAGATAGATGTCTCTGCTGTTTAGATAGATGTCTCTGCTGTTTAGATAGATGTCTCTGCTGTTTAGATAGATGTCTCTCTGCTGTTTAGATAGATGTCTCTGCTGTTTAGATAGATGTCTCTGCTGTTTAGATAGATGTCTCTGCTGTTTAGATAGATGTCTCTGCTGTTTAGATAGATGTCTCTGCTGTTTAGATAGATGTCTCTCTGCTGTTTAGATAGATGTCTCCTGTTTAGATAGATGTCTCTGCTGTTTAGATAGATGTCTCTGCTGTTTAGATAGATGTCTCTGCTGTTTAGATAGATGTCTCTGCTGTTTAGATAGATGTCTCCTCTAGATGTCTCTGCTGTTTAGATAGATGTCTCTGCTGTTTAGATAGATGTCTCTGCTGTTTAGATAGATGTCTCCTCTGCTGTTTAGATAGATGTCTCTGCTGTTTAGATAGATGTCTCCTCTGCTGTTTAGATAGATGTCTCTGCTGTTTAGATAGATGTCTCTGCTGTTTAGATAGATGTCTCCTCTGCTGTTTAGATAGATGTCTCTGCTGTTTAGATAGATGTCTCTGCTGTTTAGATAGATGTCTCCTCTGCTGTTTAGATAGATGTCTCCTCTGCTGTTTAGATAGATGTCTCTGCTGTTTAGATAGATGTCTCCTCTGCTGTTTAGATAGATGTCTCTGCTGTTTAGATAGATGTCTCCTCTGCTGTTTAGATAGATGTCTCTGCTGTTTAGATAGATGTCTCTGCTGTTTAGATAGATGTCTCTGCTGTTTAGATAGATGTCTCTGCTGTTTAGATAGATGTCTCTGCTGTTTAGATAGATGTCTCTGCTGTTTAGATGTCTCTCTGCTGTTTAGATAGATGTCTCCTCTGCTGTTTAGATAGATGTCTCTGCTGTTTAGATAGATGTCTCTGCTGTTTAGATAGATGTCTCCTCTGCTGTTTAGATAGATGTCTCTGCTGTTTAGATAGATGTCTCCTCTGCTGTTTAGATAGATGTCTCCTCTGCTGTTTAGATAGATGTCTCTGCTGTTTAGATAGATGTCTCTGCTGTTTAGATAGATGTCTCCTCTGCTGTTTAGATAGATGTCTCTGCTGTTTAGATAGATGTCTCTGCTGTTTAGATAGATGTCTCCTCTGCTGTTTAGATAGATGTCTCTGCTGTTTAGATAGATGTCTCTGCTGTTTAGATAGATGTCTCTGCTGTTTAGATAGATGTCTCTGCTGTTTAGATAGATGTCTCTGCTGTTTAGATAGATGTCTCCTCTGCTGTTTAGATAGATGTCTCTGCTGTTTAGATAGATGTCTCCTCTGCTGTTTAGATAGATGTCTCTGCTGTTTAGATAGATGTCTCTCTGCTGTTTAGATAGATGTCTCCTCTGCTGTTTAGATAGATGTCTCTGCTGTTTAGATAGATGTCTCTGCTGTTTAGATAGATGTCTCTGCTGTTTAGATAGATGTCTCTGTTTAGATAGATGTCTCTGCTGTTTAGATAGATGTCTCTGCTGTTTAGATAGATGTCTCTGCTGTTTAGATAGATGTCTCTGCTGTTTAGATAGATGTCTCTGCTGTTTAGATAGATGTCTCCTCTGCTGTTTAGATAGATGTCTCCTCTGCTGTTTAGATAGATGTCTCTGCTGTTTAGATAGATGTCTCCTCTGCTGTTTAGATAGATGTCTCTGCTGTTTAGATAGATGTCTCTGCTGTTTAGATAGATGTCTCTGCTGTTTAGATAGATGTCTCCTCTGCTGTTTAGATAGATGTCTCTGCTGTTTAGATAGATGTCTCCTCTGCTGTTTAGATAGATGTCTCTGCTGTTTAGATAGATGTCTCCTCTGCTGTTTAGATAGATGTCTCTGCTGTTTAGATAGATGTCTCCTCTGCTGTTTAGATAGATGTCTCTGCTGTTTAGATAGATGTCTCCTCTGCTGTTTAGATAGATGTCTCTGCTGTTTAGATAGATGTCTCCTCTGCTGTTTAGATAGATGTCTCTGCTGTTTAGATAGATGTCTCTGCTGTTTAGATAGATGTCTCTGCTGTTTAGATAGATGTCTCCTCTGCTGTTTAGATAGATGTCTCCTCTGCTGTTTAGATAGATGTCTCCTCTGCTGTTTAGATAGATGTCTCCTCTGCTGTTTAGATAGATGTCTCCTCTGCTGTTTAGATAGATGTCTCTGCTGTTTAGATAGATGTCTCCTCTGCTGTTTAGATAGATGTCTCTGCTGTTTAGATAGATGTCTCCTCTGCTGTTTAGATAGATGTCTCCTCTGCTGTTTAGATAGATGTCTCCTCTGCTGTTTAGATAGATGTCTCCTGTTTAGCAGAGAAGTTTGGAGGTGATCATAGTTAATGTAGTCTGGACTGTATACTGTGCTGTTTAGAGGTGATCATAGTTAATGTAGTCTGGACTGTATACTGTGCTGTTTGGAGGTGATCATAGTTAATGTAGTCTGGACTGTATACTGTGCTGTTTAGAGGTGATCATAGTTAATGTAGTCTGGACTGTATACTGTGCTGTTTGGAGGTGATCATAGTTAATGTAGTCTGGACTGTATACTGTGCTGTTTGGAGGTGATCATAGTTAATGTAGTCTGGACTGTATACTGTGCTGTTTGGAGGTGATCATAGTTAATGTAGTCTGGACTGTATACTGTGCTGTTTAGAGGTGATCATAGTTAATGTAGTCTGGACTGTATACTGTGCATAGGGCTCTTTTAAAAGGACAGTTCTTCTGTAACTTGTCTTTGTTACATCAATTCAGAAAAGCAATTTTGCAGCACGGTCACAGGGGACTTAACGATTATTGTTGTTTTTCTCCCAACAATGCTGATGCTAAGCTGTGGTGATCATCGTTAAGGTAGTCTGGCCTGTACAGGGGACTGCTGATGCTAAGCTGTGGTGATCATCGTTAAGGTAGTCTGGCCTGTACAGGGGACTGCTGATGCTAAGCTGTGGTGATCATCGTTAAGGTAGTCTGGCCTGTACAGGGGACTGCTGATGCTAAGCTGTGGTGATCATCGTTAAGGTAGTCTGGACTGTACAGGGGACTGCTGATGCTAAGCTGTGGTGATCATCGTTAAGGTAGTCTGGACTGTACAGGGGACTGCTGATGCTAAACTGTGGTGATCATCGTTAAGGTAGTCTGGACTGTACAGGGGACTGCTGATGCTAAGCTGTGGTGATCATCGTTAAGGTAGTCTGGACTGTACAGGGGACTGCTGATGCTAAGCTGTGGTGATCATCGTTAAGGTAGTCTGGACTGTACAGGGGACTGCTGATGCTAAGCTGTGGTGATCATCGTTAAGGTAGTCTGGACTGTACAGGGGACTGCTGATGCTAAGCTGTGGTGATCATCGTTAAGGTAGTCTGGACTGTACAGGGGACTGCTGATGCTAAGCTGTGGTGATCATCGGCTTCTATAGACTGTTACTTTCCAGTTAGTTCCAGTACATTTGTCATTTGAGTGAACGATCCCTTTCATTTTCCAACTGTTTCAATCAGAATTGTTTATTATTAATCGAGAGCCTTTGAGCACAGAAGAAGAATAACAACCAACTAATGTGAAATAAAAGGCTGTCATCAAAGGACACACCCCCTGGGTCATCGGAGGACACCCCCCCTGGTCATCTGAGGACACCCCCCCTGGTCATCTGAGGACACCCCCCTGGTCATCTGAGGACACCCCCCTGGTCATCTGAGGACACCCCCCCCTGGTCATCTGAGGACACCCCCTGGTCAACTGAGGACACACCCCCTGGTCATCTGAGGACACACCCTGGTCATCTGAGGACACACCCCTAGTCATCTGAGGACACACCCCTGGGTCATCGGAGGACACCCCCCTGGTCATCTGAGGACACACCTCTGGTCATCTGAGGACACCCCCTGGTCATCTGAGGACACCCCCTGGTCATCGGAGGACACCCCCTGGTCATCTGAGGACACACACCCCTGGTCATCTGAGGACACACCCCCTGGTCATCTGAGGACACACCCCCTGGTCATCTGAGGACACCCCCTGGGTCATCGGAGGACACACACCCCTGGTCATCGGAGGACACACCCCTGGTCATCGGAGGACACCCCCGGTCATCGGAGGACACACCCCCTGGTCATCTGAGGACACCCCCCTGGTCATTGGAGGACACACTGAAGTCAACGCCCTAATTGAATTAGATTAAATCGATCACATCCTGATAGCTGTCAGAGCACTTAATCAAACGGGTGAATAAAAGTATGTTTAAAAATGGTTCTGAACAACGTTGAAAGTGAACTTGGGTGTCTACGGAGAAGTTTTAAAATGCCATCTGAACTGATGAAAGTGCAACATGCGATGTATGATAGGAGAGAGGCCGAGTGTCTACAGGATCTTATGAGCTGATCAAATGAATGTTATGATGGTGTGAGAGCTTGAAATGTGACAGTGGTAGACTCCGCTCTGCCTCACAGTCCTTGCCTTGAACAGTCCTAATGATTACTTCACTGTCCTCTGGGTGGATGATGTCAACGTGGACGAGAACAATGCTCCTCCAGCTCCACAGATGAATTATTAATGAAGCTTGGGAACAGCCGTGTTGGAAGTTTGGGTTGTTTTCAGTGTCTTGCAACTTGCACAAGCGCTCTTGTTTCTCTCTGAGCATACCGAATCAATGGAAATGTAACGTTTTGGGCTAATCAAAGAACAGGGAGGCCTCTGTTTCTGAGTTGTTTGATCATTGGGTTTCTTGATATATTCATATTTTATTGCTGGCTACTCTGCTGGCTGCCTGAAACAAGATCTATCTCTGTCTCGCTCTCTCTGTCTCGCTCTCTCTGTCTCGCTCTCTCAGTCTCTGTCTCACTCTCCTTCTCGCTCTCTCCGTCTCTCTCTCACTCTCTCCCCCTCGCTCTCTCTATCTCCGTCTCGCTCTCTCTGTTTTCCTCTCGCTCTCTCTGTTTCCCTCGCTCTCTCGGTCTCGCTCTCCGTCTCGCTCTCTCTGCTCCCTCTCGGTCTCCCTCACGCTCTCTCCGTCTCCCTCTCGCTCTCTCGGTCTCCCTCTCGCTCTCTCGGTCTCCCTCTCGCTCTCCCTCTCTGTCTCCCTCTCGCTCTCTCTGTCTCCCTCTCGCTCTCTCCGTCTCCCTCTCTCCATCTCCCTTTCGCTCTCTCCCTCTCCCTCTCTCTGTTTTCCTCTCGCTCTCTCTGTTTCCCTCTCGCTCTCTCTGCTCCTTCTCGCTCTCTCTGTCTCCCTCTCGCTCTCTCTGTCTCCCTCTCGCTCTCTCTGTTTTCCTCTCGCTCTCTCTGTTTCCCTCGCTCTCTCGGTCTCGCTCTCCGTCTCGCTCTCTCTGCTCCCTCTCGGTCTCCCTCACGCTCTCTCCGTCTCCCTCTCGCTCTCTCTGTCTCCCTCTCGCTCTCTCCGTCTCCCTCTCTCCATCTCCCTTTCGCTCTCTCCCTCGCTCTCTCGCTCTCCGTCTCGCTCTCCGCCTCGCTCTCCGTCTCGCTCTCTCTGCTCCCTCTCGGTCTCCCTCTCGCTCTCTCCGTCTCCCTCTCGCTCTCGCTCTCCCTCTCTGTCTCCCTCTCGCTCTCTCCGTCTCCCTCTCCTCTCTCCGTCTCCCTCTCGCTCTCTCCATCTCCCTTTCGCTCTCTCCCTCGCTCTCTGTCTCCCCTCTCGCTCTCTCTGTTTTCCTCTTGCTCTCTCTGTTTCCCACTCGCTCTCTCCGTCTCCCTCTCGCTCTCTCCATCTCCCTTTCCTCTCTCCCTCACTCTCTCTGTCTCCCTCTCCCTCTCTCTGTTTTCCTCTCGCTCTTTCTGTTTCCCTCTGCTCTCTCTGTCTCCCTCTCGCTCTCTCTGTCTCCCTCTCGCTCTCTCTGTCTCCCTCTCGCTCTCTCCATCTCCCTTTCTCTCTCTCCATCTCCCTTTCTCTCTCTCCCTCGCTCTCTCTGTCTCCCTCTCGCTCTCTCTGTTTCCCTCTCGCTCTCCCTCTGTCTCGCTCTCCGTCTCCCTCTCGATCTCCCTCTGTCTCGCTCTCCGTCTCCCTCTCTGTCTCTCTGCTCTCTCTGTCTCGCTCTCTCGCTCTCTCTGTCTCGCTCTCTCTGTCTCGCTCTCCGTCTCGCTCTCTCCGTCTCTCTCTCACTCTCTCCCCCTCGCTCTCTCTGTCTCCCTCTCGCTCTCTCTGTTTTCCTCTCGCTCTCTCTGTTTCCCTCGCTCTCTCGGTCTCGCTCTCCGTCTCGCTCTCTCCGTCTCCCTCTCGCTCTCCCTCTCTGTCTCCCTCTCGCTCTCTCCGTCTCCCTCTCGCTCTCTCCATCTCCCTTTCGCTCTCTCCCTCACTCTCTCTGTCTCCCTCTCGCGCTCTCTCTCTGTTTTCCTCCCTTTTCCTTGCTCTCTCTGTTTTCCTCTCGCTCCCTCTCGCTCTCCCTCTGTCTCGCTCTCCGTCTCCCTCTCGATCTCCCTCCGCTCTCCGTCTCCCTCTCTGTCTCGCTCTCTCTGTCTCGCTCTCTCTGTCTCGCTCTCTCTGTCTCGCTCTCTCAGTCTCTGTCTCACTCTCCTTCTCGCTCTCTCCGTCTCTCTCTCACTCTCTCCCCCTCGCTCTCTCTATCTCCGTCTCGCTCTCTCTGTTTTCCTCTCGCTCTCTCTGTTTCCCTCGCTCTCTCGGTCTCGCTCTCCGTCTCGCTCTCTCTGCTCCCTCTCGGTCTCCCTCACGCTCTCTCCGTCTCCCTCTCGCTCTCTCGGTCTCCCTCTCGCTCTCTCGGTCTCCCTCTCGCTCTCCCTCTCTGTCTCCCTCTCGCTCTCTCTGTCTCCCTCTCGCTCTCTCCGTCTCCCTCTCTCCATCTCCCTTTCGCTCTCTCCCTCTCCCTCTCTCTGTTTTCCTCTCGCTCTCTCTGTTTCCCTCTCGCTCTCTCTGTCTCCTTCTCGCTCTCTCTGTCTCCCTCTCGCTCTCTCTGTCTCCCTCTCGCTCTCTCTGTTTTCCTCTCGCTCTCTCTGTTTCCCTCGCTCTCTCGGTCTCGCTCTCCGTCTCGCTCTCTCTGCTCCCTCTCGGTCTCCCTCACGCTCTCTCCGTCTCCCTCTCGCTCTCTCGGTCTCCCTCTCGCTCTCTCGGTCTCCCTCTCGCTCTCCCTCTCTGTCTCCCTCTCGCTCTCTCTGTCTCCCTCTCGCTCTCTCCGTCTCCCTCTCTCCATCTCCTTTCGCTCTCTCCCCTCGCTCTCTCGCTCTCCGTCTCGCTCTCCGCCTCGCTCTCCGTCTCGCTCTCTCTGCTCCCTCTCGGTCTCCCTCTCGCTCTCTCCGTCTCCCTCTCGCTCTCGCTCTCCTCTCTGTCTCCCTCTCGCTCTCTCCGTCTCCCTCTCACTCTCTCCGTCTCCCTCTCGCTCTCTCCATCTCCTTTCGCTCTCTCCTCGCTCTCTGTCTCCCTCTCGCTCTCTCTGTTTTCCTCTTGCTCTCTCTGTTTCCCACTCGCTCTCTCCGTCTCCCTCTCGCTCTCTCCATCTCCCTTTCAAATCTCTCCCTCACTCTCTCTGTCTCCCTCTCCTCTCTCTGTTTTCCTCTCGCTCTTTCTGTTTCCCTCTCGCTCTCTCTGTCTCCCTCTCGCTCTCTCTGTCTCCCTCTCGTCTCTCTGTCTCCTCTCGCTCTCTCCATCTCCCTCTCTCTCCATCTCCCTTTCTCTCTCTCCCTCGCTCTCTCTGTCTCCCTCTCGCTCTCTCTGTTTCCCTCTCGCTCTCCCTCTGTCTCGCTCTCCGTCTCCCTCTCGATCTCCCTCTGTCTCGCTCTCCGTCTCCCTCTCTGTCTCGCTCTCTCTGTCTCGCTCTCTCGCTCTCTCTGTCTCGCTCTCTCTGTCTCGCTCTCCGTCTCGCTCTCTCCGTCTCTCTCTCACTCTCTCCCCCTCGCTCTCTCTGTCTCCCTCTCGCTCTCTCTGTTTTCCTCTCGCTCTCTCTGTTTCCCTCGCTCTCTCGGTCTCGCTCTCCGTCTCGCTCTCTCCGTCTCCCTCTCGCTCTCCCTCTCTGTCTCCCTCTCGCTCTCTCCGTCTCCCTCTCGCTCTCTCCATCTCCCTTTCGCTCTCTCCCTCACTCTCTCTGTCTCCCTCTCGCGCTCTCTCTCTGTTTTCCTCCCTTTTCCTTGCTCTCTCTGTTTTCCTCTCGCTCCCTCTCGCTCTCCCTCTGTCTCGCTCTCCGTCTCCCTCTCGATCTCCCTCCGCTCTCCGTCTCCCTCTCTGTCTCGCTCTCTCTGTCTCGCTCTCTCTGTCTCGCTCTCTCAGTCTCTGTCTCACTCTCCTTCTCGCTCTCTCCGTCTCTCTCTCACTCTCTCCCCCTCGCTCTCTCTATCTCCGTCTCGCTCTCTCTGTTTTCCTCTCGCTCTCTCTGTTTCCCTCGCTCTCTCGGTCTCGCTCTCCGTCTCGCACTCTCTGCTCCCTCTCGGTCTCCCTCACGCTCTCTCGGTCTCCCTCTCGCTCTCTCGGTCTCCCTCTCGCTCTCTCGGTCTCCCTCTCGCTCTCCCTCTCTGTCTCCCTCTCGCTCTCTCTGTCTCTCGCTCTCTCTGTCCGTCTCCCTCTCTCCATCTCCCTTTCGCTCTCTCCCTCTCCCTCTCTCTGTTTTCCTCTCGCTCTCTCTGTTTCCCTCTCGCTCTCTCTGTCTCCTTCTCGCTCTCTCTGTCTCCCTCTCGCTCTCTCTGTCTCCCTCTCGCTCTCTCTGTTTTCCTCTCGCTCTCTCTGTTTCCCTCGCTCTCTCGGTCTCGCTCTCCGTCTCGCTCTCTCTGCTCCCTCTCGGTCTCCCTCACGCTCTCTCCGTCTCCCTCTCGCTCTCTCGGTCTCCCTCTCGCTCTCCCTCTCTGTCTCCCTCTCGCTCTCTCTGTCTCCCTCTCGCTCTCTCCGTCTCCCTCTCTCCATCTCCCTTTCGCTCTCTCCCTCGCTCTCTCGCTCTCCGTCTCGCTCTCCGCCTCGCTCTCCGTCTCGCTCTCTCTGCTCCCTCTCGGTCTCCCTCTCGCTCTCTCCGTCTCCCTCTCGCTCTCGCTCTCCCTCTCTGTCTCCCTCTCGCTCTCTCCGTCTCCCTCTCACTCTCTCCGTCTCCCTCTCGCTCTCTCCATCTCCCTTTCGCTCTCTCCCTCGCTCTCTGTCTCCCTCTCGCTCTCTCTGTTTTCCTCTTGCTCTCTCTGTTTCCCACTCGCTCTCTCCGTCTCCCTCTCGCTCTCTCCATCTCCCTTTCACTCTCTCCCTCACTCTCTCTGTCTCCCTCTCCCTCTCTCTGTTTTCCTCTCGCTCTTTCTGTTTCCCTCTCGCTCTCTCTGTCTCCCTCTCGCTCTCTCTGTCTCCCTCTCGCTCTCTCTGTCTCCCTCTCGCTCTCTCCATCTCCCTTTCTCTCTCTCCATCTCCCTTTCTCTCTCTCCCTCGCTCTCTCTGTCTCCCTCTCGCTCTCTCTGTTTCCCTCTCGCTCTCCCTCTGTCTCGCTCTCCGTCTCCCTCTCGATCTCCCTCTGTCTCGCTCTCCGTCTCCCTCTCTGTCTCGCTCTCTCTGTCTCGCTCTCTCGCTCTCTCTGTCTCGCTCTCTCTGTCTCGCTCTCCGTCTCGCTCTCTCCGTCTCTCTCTCACTCTCTCCCCCTCGCTCTCTCTGTCTCCCTCTCGCTCTCTCTGTTTTCCTCTCGCTCTCTCTCTGTTTCCCTCGCTCTCTCGGTCTCGCTCTCCGTCTCGCTCTCTCCGTCTCCCTCTCGCTCTCCCTCTCTGTCTCCCTCTCGCTCTCTCCGTCTCCCTCTCGCTCTCTCCATCTCCTTTCGCTCTCTCCTCACTCTCTCTGTCTCCCTCTCGCTCTCTCTCTGTTTTCCTCCCTTTTCCTTGCTCTCTCTGTTTTCCTCTCGCTCCCTCTCGCTCTCCCTCTGTCTCGCTCTCCGTCTCCCTCTCGATCTCCCTCCGCTCTCCGTCTCCCTCTCTGTCTCGCTCTCTCTGTCTCGCTCTCTCTGTCTCGCTCTCTCTGTCTCGCTCTCTCAGTCTCTGTCTCACTCTCCTTCTCGCTCTCTCCGTCTCTCTCTCCTCTCTCCCCCTCGCTCTCTCTATCTCCGTCTCGCTCTCTCTGTTTCCTCTCGCTCTCTCTGTTTCCCTCGCTCTCTCGGTCTCGCTCTCCGTCTCGCTCTCTCTGCTCCCTCTCGGTCTCCCTCACGCTCTCTCCGTCTCCCTCTCGCTCTCTCGGTCTCCCTCTCGCTCTCTCGGTCTCCCTCTCGCTCTCCCTCTCTGTCTCCCTCTCGCTCTCTCTGTCTCCCTCTCGCTCTCTCCGTCTCCCTCTCTCCATCTCCCTTTCGCTCTCTCCCTCTCCCTCTCTCTGTTTTCCTCTCGCTCTCTCTGTTTCCCTCTCGCTCTCTCTGTCTCCTTCTCGCTCTCTCTGTCTCCCTCTCTGTCTCCCTCTCGCTCTCTCTGTTTTCCTCTCGCTCTCTCTGTTTCCCTCGCTCTCTCGGTCTCGCTCTCCGTCTCGCTCTCTCTGCTCCCTCTCGGTCTCCCTCACGCTCTCTCCGTCTCCCTCTCGCTCTCTCGGTCTCCCTCTCGCTCTCTCGGTCTCCCTCTCGCTCTCCCTCTCTGTCTCCCTCTCGCTCTCTCTGTCTCCCTCTCGCTCTCTCCGTCTCCCTCTCTCCATCTCCCTTTCGCTCTCTCCCTCGCTCTCTCGCTCTCCGTCTCGCTCTCCGCCTCGCTCTCCGTCTCGCTCTCTCTGCTCCCTCTCGGTCTCCCTCTCGCTCTCTCCGTCTCCCTCTCGCTCTCGCTCTCCCTCTCTGTCTCCCTCTCGCTCTCTCCGTCTCCCTCTCACTCTCTCCGTCTCCCTCTCGCTCTCTCCATCTCCCTTTCGCTCTCTCCCTCGCTCTCTGTCTCCCTCTCGCTCTCTCTGTTTTCCTCTTGCTCTCTCTGTTTCCCACTCGCTCTCTCCGTCTCCCTCTCGCTCTCTCCATCTCCCTTTCGCTCTCTCCCTCACTCTCTCTGTCTCCCTCTCCCTCTCTCTGTTTTCCTCTCGCTCTCTCTGTTTCCCTCTCGCTCTCTCTGTCTCCCTCTCGCTCTCTCTGTCTCCCTCTCGCTCTCTCTGTCTCCCTCTCGCTCTCTCCATCTCCTCTCCTTTCTCTCTCTCCTCTCCTTTCTCTCTCTCCCTCTCTCTCTGTCTCCCTCTCGCTCTCTCTGTTTCCCTCTCGCTCTCCCTCTGTCTCGCTCTCCGTCTCCCTCTCGATCTCCCTCTGTCTCGCTCTCCGTCTCCCTCTCTGTCTCGCTCTCTCTGTCTCGCTCTCTCGCTCTCTCTGTCTCGCTCTCTCTGTCTCGCTCTCCCTCTCGCTCTCTCCGTCTCTCTCTCACTCTCTCCCCCTCGCTCTCTCTGTCTCCCTCTCGCTCTCTCTGTTTTCCTCTCGCTCTCTCTGTTTCCCTCGCTCTCTCGGTCTCGCTCTCCGTCTCGCTCTCTCCGTCTCCCTCTCGCTCTCTCTCTGTCTCCCTCTCGCTCTCTCCGTCTCCCTCTCGCTCTCTCCATCTCCCTTTCGCTCTCTCCCTCCCTTTTTCCTCTCTCTGTCTCCCTCTCGCTCTCTCTCTGTTTTCCTCCTCTTTTCCTTGCTCTCTCTGTTTCCTCTCGCTCTCTCGCTCTCCCTCTGTCTCGCTCTCCTGTCTCCCTCTCGTCTCCCTCCGCTCTCCGTCTCCCTCTCTGTCTCGCTCTCTCTGTCTCGCTCTCTCTGTCTCTCTCTCTGTCTCGCTCTCTCAGTCTCTGTCTCACTCTCCTTCTCGCTCTCTCCGTCTCTCTCTCACTCTCTCCCCCTCGCTCTCTCTATCTCCCGTCTCTCTCTCTGTTTTCCTCTCGCTCTCTCTGTTTCCCTCGCTCTCTCGGTCTCGCTCTCCTGTCTCGCTCTCTCTGCTCCCTCTCGGTCTCCCTCACGCTCTCTCCTCTCCCTCTCGCTCTCTCGGTCTCCCTCTCGCTCTCGCTCTCCCTCTCGGTCTCCCTCTCGCTCTCGCTCTCTCTCCCTCTCGCTCTCTCTGTCTCCCTCTCGCTCTCTCCTCCTCTCCCTCTCTCCATCTCCCTTTCTCTCTCGCTCTCTCTCGCTCTTTCCTCTCCTCTCTCTGTCTTCTCCTCTCTCTGCTCTCTCTCTGTTTCCCTCTCGCTCTCTCTGTCTCCTCTCGCTCTCTCTGTCTCCCTCTCGCTCTCTCTGTCTCCCTCTCGCTCTCTCTGTTTTCCTCTCGCTCTCTCTGTTTCTCGCTCTCTCGGTCTCGCTCTCCGTCTCCTCTCTCGCTCCCTCTCGGTCTCCCTCACGCTCTCTCCGTCTCCCTCTCGCTCTCTCGGTCTCCCTCTCGCTCTCTCTCTCCCTCTCGCTCTCCCTCTCTGTCTCCCTCTCGCTCTCTCTGTCTCCCTCTCGCTCTCTCCGTCTCCCTCTCTCCATCTCCTTTCGCTCTCTCCCTCGCTCTCTCGCTCTCCGTCTCGCTCTCCGCCTCGCTCTCCGTCTCGCTCTCTCTGCTCCCTCTCGGTCTCCCTCTCGCTCTCTCCGTCTCCCTCTCGCTCTCTCTCCTCTCTGTCTCCCTCTCGCTCTCTCCGTCTCCCTCTCCTCTCTCCGTCTCCCTCTCGCTCTCTCCATCTCCCTTTCGCTCTCTCCTCTCTCTCTGTCTCCCTCTCGCTCTCTCTGTTTCCTCTTGCTCTCTCTGTTTCCCTCGCTCTCTCTGTCTCCTCTCTCTCTCCATCTCTCCTGTCTCCTCTCTCGCTCTCTCTGTCTCCTCTCGCTCTCTCTGTCTCCTCTCTTTCTGTTTCCCTCTCGCTCTCTCTGTCTCCCTCTCGCTCTCTCTGTCTCCCTCTCGCTCTCTCTGTCTCCCTCTCGCTCTCTCCGTCTCCCTTTCTCTCTCTCCATCTCCCTTTCTCTCTCTCCCTCGCTCTCTCTGTCTCCCTCTCGTCTCTCTCTGTTTCCCTCTCGCTCTCCCTCTGTCTCGCTCTCCGTCTCCTCTCGATCTCCCTCTGTCTCGCTCTCCGTCTCCCTCTCTGTCTCGCTCTCTCTGTCTCGCTCTCTCGCTCTCTCTGTCTCGCTCTCTCTGTCTCGCTCTCCGTCTCGCTCTCTCCGTCTCTCTCTCTCTCTCCCCCTCGCTCTCTCTGTCTCCCTCTCGCTCTCTCTGTTTTCCTCTCTCTCTCTGTTTCCCTCGCTCTCTCGGTCTCGCTCTCCGTCTCGCTCTCTCTGTCTCCCTCTCGCTCTCTCTCTCTGTCTCCCTCTCCTCTCTCCGTCTCCCTCTCGCTCTCTCTCATCTCCCTTTCGCTCTCTCCCTCCTCTCTCTGTCTCCCTCTCGCTCTCTCTCTGTTTCCTCTCTTTTCCCTCTGCTCTCTCTGTTTTCCTCTCGCTCTCTCTGTTTCTCGCTCTCCCTCTGTCTCGCTCTCCGTCTCCCTCTCGTCTCCCTCCTCTCTCCGTCTCCCTCTCTGTCTCGCTCTCTCTGTCTCCCTCTCTGCTCTCTCTCGTCTCGCTCTCCTCTCTGCTCTCTCTGTCTCGCTCTCTCTGTCTCTCTCGCTCTCTCTCGCTCTCTCTCTCTCGCTCTCTCTGTCTCTCTCTCGTCTCTCTCTCTCCCGTCTCGCTCTCTCTCGCTCTCTCTCTCCCTCTCTCCTCCCTCGCTCTCTCTATCTCCCTCTCGCTCTCTCTGTTTTCCTCTCGCTCTCTCTGTTTCCCTCGCTCTCTCTGTCTCCTCTCCCTCGCTCTCTCTGCTCCCTCTCGCTCTCTCTCCCTCTCGCTCTCTCTGTCTCCTCTCGCTCTCTCTCGGTCTCCTCTCGCTCTCTCTGTCTCCCTCTCGCTCTCTCTCTCTGTCTCCCTCTCGCTCTCTCCGTCTCCTCTCCCTCTCTCTCGTCTCCCTCTCTCTCTCTCGCTCCTCTCGCTCTTTCTGTCTCCCTCTCGCTCTCTCTGTCTCTCCCTCTCGCTCTCTCGTCTCCCTCTCGCTCTCTCTGTCTCCCTTCTCGCTCTCTCTGTCTCCTCTCTCGCTCTCTCTGTCTCCCCTCTCGCTCTCTCTGTTTTCCTCTCGCTCTCTCTGTTTCCCTCGCTCTCTCGGTCTCGCTCTCCGTCTCGCTCTCTCTGCTCCCCCTCGGTCTCCCTCACGCTCTCTCCGTCTCCCTCTCGCTCTCTCGGTCTCCCTCTCGCTCTCTCGGTCTCCCTCTCGCTCTCCTCTCTGTCTCCCTCTCCTCTCTCTGTCTCCCTCTTGCTCTCTCTGTCTCCCTCTCTCCATCTCCCTTTCGCTCTCTCCCTCGCTCTCTCGCTCTCCGTCTCGCTCTCCGCCTCTCTCCGTCTCGCTCTCTCTGCTCCCTCTCGGTCTCCCTCTCGCTCTCTCCGTCTCCCTCTCGCTCTCGCTCTCCCTCTCTGTCTCCCTCTCGCTCTCTCTCTCCCTCTCGCTCTCTCGGTCTCCCTCTGCTCTCTCCATCTCTCCCTCTCGCTCTCTCTCGCTCTCTGTCTCCCTCTCGCTCTCTCTGTTTCCTCTTGCTCTGTCTAATCTCTATGTCTGTCTCCCTCTCGCTCTCTCCCTCTCCTCTCCCTCTCTCCCTCACTCTCTCTCCTCTCCCTCTCTCTGTTTCTCCCTCTCGCTCTCTCTGTCTCCCTCTCGCTCTCTCTATCTCTCCCTCTCGCTCTCTCTGTCTCCTCTCTCTCTCTCTCTGTCTCCCTCTCTCTCATCTCCCTTCTCGCTCTCCCTCTCCTCTCTCTGCTCTCTCTCTCTCCCTCGCTCTCTCTGTCTCCTCTCCGCTCTCTCTCTGTCTCCTCTCCCTCCCTCTCGCTCTCCCTCTGTCTCGCTCTCGCTCTCCTCTCTCCCTCTCGCTCTCTCTGTCTCCCTCTCCTCTCTCTGTCTCCCTCTCGCTCTCTCTGTCTCGCTCTCCGTCGCTCTCTCCTCTCTCTCTCCCTGTCTCGCTCTCCCTCTCGCTCTCTCCTTCTCTCTCTCACTCTCTCCCTCGCTCTCTCGTCTCCCTCTCGCTCTCTCTCCCTCTCCGTTCCTCTCTGTCTCTCTCTCTCTGTCTCCCTCTCTCTCGCTCTCTCTGTCTCGCTCTCCTCTCGCTCTCTCGCTCTCTCTCTCCTCTCGCTCTCTCCGTCTCCCTCTCTGCTCTCCTCTCTGTCTCCTCTCTCTCTCTCTGTCTCCCTCTCTCTCTCGGTCTCCCTCTCGCTCTCTCTCTCTCTCTCTGTCTCTCTCTCGCTCTCTCTGTCTCCCTCTCGCTCTCTCTGTCTCCCTCTCGCTCTCTCTGTCTCCCTCTCGCTCTCTCTGTCTCCCTCTGCTCTCTGTTCTCGCTCTCTCGTCTCGCTCTCTCTGTCTCCTCTGTCTCCCTCTCTCCGTCTCCCTCTCTCTCATCTCCGTCTCGCTCTCTCCTCTCTGTCTCTCTCGGTCTCCTCTCCTCTCTCTGTCTCCCTCTCTCGCTCTCTCTGTCTCTCGCTCTCTCTGTCTCCCTCTCTCCATCTCGCTCTCGCTCTCTCCTCTGTCTCCCTCTCGCTCTCTCCGTCTCCTCTCTCGCTCTCTCTCTCCCTCTCCTCTCGGTCTCTCTCCTCTCTCCGTCTCCCTCTCTCTCTCCATCTCCCTCTCTCCCTCTCGCTCTCTCTCTCCCCTCTCGCTCTCTCTGTCTCCCTCTCGCTCTCTCTGTCTCCCTCTCGCTCTCTCCCTCGCTCTCTCTGTCTCCCTCTCTCCTCTGTCTCCTCTCCCTCTCCTCTCGCTCTGCTCTCTCTGCTCTCCCTGTCTCGCTCTCTCTCTGTCTCCCTCTCGCTCTCTCCATCTCCCTCTCGCTCTCTCTGTCTCCCTCTCTCTCTCTCTGTCTCCCTCTCGCTCTCTCTGTCTCCCTCTCTCTCTGTTCCCTCTCTCTCTCCATCTCCCTCTCTCTGTCTCTCTCCTCTGTCTCGCTCTCTCTTCTCTGCTCTCTCTGTCTCCCTCTCGCTCTCTCTGTCTCCCTCTCGCTCTCTCTGTCTCCCTCTCTCTCTCTCTGTCTCCCTCTCGCTCTCTCTGTCTCCCTCTCGTCTCTCTGTTCTCTCCTCTCTGCTCTCTCTGTTCTCCCTCTCGCTCTCTCCGTCTCCCTCTCCGCTCTCTCTCTCCCTCTCGCTCTCTCGGTCTCCCTCTCGCTCTCTCTGTCTCCCTCTCTCGCTCTCCCTCTCTGTCTCCCTCTCGCTCTCTCCGTCTCCCTCTCTCTCTCTCCTCTCGCTCTCTCCCTGTCTCCCTCTCGCTCTCTCTGTCTCCCTCTCGCTCTCTCTGTTTTCCTCTCCTCTCTCTGTCTCCCTCTCGCTCTCCTCTCTGTCTCGCTCTCTCGTCTCCCTCTCGATCTCCCTCCGCTCTCCGTCTCCCTCTCTGTCTCGCTCTCTGTCTCCCTCTCTCTCTCTCGTCTCTCTCTCTCATCTCGCTCTCTCTGTCTCGCTCTCTCGGTCTCTCTCTCGCTCTCCCGTCTCCTCTCTGTCTCGCTCTCTCTGTCTCCTCTCTCTGTCTCTGTCTCCCTCTCGGTCTCTGTCTCGCTCTCCGTCTCGCTCTCTCCATCTCTCTCTCACTCTCTCCCCCTCGCTCTCTCTGTCTCCCTCTCGCTCTCTCTGTTTTCCTCTCGCTCTCTCTGTTTCCCTCTCTCTCTCGGTCTGTCTCCGTCTCGCTCTGTCTGCTCCTCTGTCTCCCTCTCGCTCTCTTCGTCTCCCTCTCGCTCTCTCCATCTCCCTCTCGCTCTCCCTCTCTGTCTCCCTCTCGCTCTCTCTGTCTCCCTCTCGCTCTCTCTGTCTCCCTCTCGCTCTCTCCGGTCCCTCTCTCCATCTCCCTTTCTCTCCTCGCTCTCTCGCTCTCTCTGTCTCCTCTCTCTGCTCTCTCTGCTCTCCCTCTCGCTCTCTCTGTCTCTCTCTCACTCTCTCCCTCTCGCTCTCTCTGTCTCCTCTCGCTCTCTCTGTTTTCCTCTCGCTCTCTCTGTTTCCTCGCTCTCTCGGTCTCTCTCCGTCTCGCTCTCTCTGCTCCTCTCGGTCTCCCTCTCGCTCTCTCCGTCTCCCTCTCGCTCTCTCTGTCTCCCTCTCGCTCTCTCTGTCTCCCTCTCGCTCTCCCTCTCTGTCTCCCTCTCGCTCTCTCTGTCTCCCTCTCGCTCTCTCTGTCTCCCTCTCGCTCTCTCTCTCCCTCTCGTCTCCCTCTCGCTCTCTCCGTCTCCCTCTCGCTCTCTCTGTCTCCTTTCGCTCTCTCCCTCTCTCTCTCTCTGTCTCTCCTCTCGCTCTCTCTGTCTCCCTCTCGCTCTCTCTGTTTCCCTCTCGCTCTCTCTGTCTCCCTCTCGCTCTCTCTCTCCCTCTCTGCTCTCTCTGTCTCTCTCGCTCTCTCTGTTTCCTCTCGCTCTCTCTGTTTCCCTCTCGCTCTCTCAGTCTCGCTCTCTCTGTCTCTCTCTCTGTCTCCTCCTCTCGGTCTCCCTCTCCTCTCTCCGTCTCCCTCTCGCTCTCTCGTCTCCCTCTCGCTCTCTCGTCTCCTCTCTCGCTCTCTCTGTCTCCCTCTCGCTCTCTCTGTCTCCCTCTCGCTCTCTCTGTCTCCCTCTCTCCATCTCCCCTCTGCTCTCTCTGTCTCTCTCTCTCGCTCTCTCCTCTCCGCTCTCTCTCTCTCCCTCTCTCTCTCTCTCTCTCCTCTCTCTGTCTCCCTCTCGCTCTCTCTCTGTCTCCCCTCTCGTCTCCCTCTCTCTCTCTCGCTCTCTCGGGTCTCCTCTCTCGTCTCCTCTCTCCCTCTCGCTCTCTCTGTCTCCCTCTCTGCTCTCTCTCTCTCCTCTCGCTCTCTCTCTCTCTCTCTCTCCTCACTCTCTCTGTCTCTCTCCCTCTCTCTGTTTCCTCTCGCTCTCTCTGTCTCTCGCTCTGTCTCGTCTCTCCTCTCTCTCTCTCTCTCTCCCCCTCGCTCTCTCTGTCTCCCTCTCGCTCTCTCTGTTTTCCTCTCGCTCTCTCTGTTTCCCTCGCTCTCTCGGTCTCGCTCTCCGTCTCGCTCTCTCTGCTCCCTCTCGGTCTCCCTCTCGCTCTCTCCGTCTCCCTCTCGCTCTCCCTCTCTGTCTCCCTCTCGCTCTCTCCGTCTCCCTTTCGCTCTCTCCCTCACTCTCTCTGTCTCCCTCTCGCGCTCTCTCTCTGTTTTCCTCCCTTTTCCTTGCTCTCTCTGTTTTCCTCTCGCTCTCTCTGTTTCCCTCTCGCTCTCCCTCTGTCTCGCTCTCCGTCTCCCTCTCGATCTCCCTCCGCTCTCCGTCTCCCTCTCTGTCTCGCTCTCTCTGTCTCGCTCTCTCTGTCTCGCTCTCTCGGTCTCGCTCTCTCTATCTCGCTCTCTCTGTCTCGCTCTCTCGGTCTCTGTCTCGCTCTCCGTCTCCCTCTCTGTCTCGCTCTCTCTGTCTCGCTCTCTCTGTCTCTGTCTCGCTCTCTCGGTCTCTGTCTCGCTCTCCGTCTCGCTCTCTCCGTCTCTCTCTCACTCTCTCCCCCTCGCTCTCTCTGTCTCCCTCTCGCTCTCTCTGTTTTCCTTTCGCTCTCTCTGTTTCCCTCGCTCTCTCGGTCTCGCTCTCCGTCTCGCTCTGTCTGCTCCCTCTCGGTCTCCCTTTCGCTCTCTTCGTCTCCCTCTCGCTCTCTCGGTCTCCCTCTCGCTCTCCCTCTCTGTCTCCCTCTCGCTCTCTCTGTCTCCCTCTCGCTCTCTCTGTCTCCCTCTCGCTCTCTCCGTCTCCCTCTCTCCATCTCCCTTTCGCTCTCTCCCTCGCTCTCTCGGTCTCGCTCTCGCTCTCCGTCTCGCTCTCTCTCCGTCTCGCTCTCCGCCTCGCTCTCCGTCTCGCTCTCTCTGCTCCCTCTCAGTCTCCCTCTCGCTCTCTCTGTCTCCCTCTCGCTCTCTCGGTCTCCCTCTCACTCTCCGTCTCGCTTTCGCTCTCTCGGTCTCCCTCTCACTCTCCGTCTCGCTCTCCGCCTCGCTCTCCGTCTCGCTCTCTCTGCTCCCTCTCGGTCTCCCTCTCGCTCTCTCCATCTCCCTTTCACTCTCTCCCTCGCTCTCTCTGTCTCCCTCTCGCTCTCTCTGTCTCCCTCTCGCTCTCTCTGTCTCCCTCTCGCTCTCTCCGTCTCCCTCTCGCTCTCTCCTCTCCCCTCGCTCTCTCCTTCCTCTCTCTGTTTTCCTCTCGCTCTCTCTGTTTCCCTCTCGCTCTCTCTGTCTCCTCTCTCTGTCTCCCTCTCTGTCTCCCTCTCGCTCTCTCTGTCTCCCTCTCTGTCTCTCTCTCTCTGTCTCGCTCTCTCTCTCTCTGCTCTCTCCTCCCTCTCTCTCTCGCTCTCTCTGCTCTCCTCTCTGTCTCGCTCTCTCTGTCTCCCTCTCGTCTCTCTCTCTGTCTCCCTCTCTCTCGCTCTCTCTGCTCTCTCTCCTCTCCCTCTCTGCTCTCTCGTCTCCTCTCTCGCTCTCTCTGTCTCCCTCTCGCTCTCTCTGTCTCCCTCTCGCTCTCTCCATCTCCCTCTCGCTCTCTCCATCTCCCTTTCGCTCTCTCTCCTCGCTCTCTCTGTTCCCTCTCGCTCTCTCTGTTTTTCCTCTTGCTCTCTCTGTCTCCCTCTCTCTCCGTCTCTCTCTGTCTCTCCTCTCCTCTCTCCTCCGTCTCCCTCTCGCTCTCTCTCTCCCTCTCGCTCTCTCTGTCTCCTCTCGCTCTCTCTCGTCTCTCCCTCTCGCTCTCTCTCTCGCTCTCTGTCTCCCTCTCTCTCTCTCTCCGTCTCCCTCTCCGTCTCCTCTCTCTGTCTCGCTCTCTCTCCCTCTCTGTCTCCTCTCCTCTCGCTCTCTCCGTCTCCCTCTCGCTCTCTCCGTCTCGCTCTCTCCATCTCCTCACTCTCGCTCTCTCTCCCTCTCGCTCTCTCTGTCTCCCTCTCGCTCTCTCGTCCTCGCTCTCCGGTCTCTCTCCTCTCAAGTCTCGCTCTCTCTGTCTCCCTCTCGCTCTCCTCTCTGTCTCCCTCTCGCTCTCTCCTCTCCCTCTCCCTCTCTCTCTCCCTCCTCGCTCTCTCCTCATCTCTCTGTCTCTCTCGCTCTCTCTCTGTTTCTCCCTCTCCTCTCTCTCTGTTTTCCTCTCGCTCTCTCTGTCTCCCTCTCACTCTCCCTCTGTCTCGCTCTCCGTCTCCCTCTCGATCTCCTCTCTCGCTCTCCGTCTCCCTCTCTGTCTCCCTCTCTCTGTCTCGCTCTCTCTGTCTCTCTCTCGTCTCCCTCTCTCTATCTCCCTCTCTCTGTCTCGCTCTCTCGGTCTCCCTCTCTCTCTCTGTCTCGCTCTCCTGTCTCCTCTCTCTGTCTCGCTCTCTCAGTCTCTGTCTCCTCTGTCTCCTCTCTCCGTCTCTCTCTCCCTCTCTCCCCTCGCTCTCTCTGTCTCCCTCTCGCTCTCTCTGTTTTCCTTTCGCTCTCTCTGTTTCCCTCGCTCTCTCGGTCTCGCTCTCCGTCTCGCTCTGTCTGCTCCCTCTCGGTCTCCCTTTCGCTCTCTTCGTCTCCCTCTCGCTCTCTCGGTCTCCCTCTCTCTCTCGGTCTCTCTCTCTCTCTCTGTCTCCCTCTCGCTCTCTCTGTCTCCCTCTCGCTCTCTCTCGTCTCCCTCTCTCCATCTCCCTTTCGCTCTCTCCTCTCTCTCTCGCTCTCCGTCTCCCTCTCCTCTCTCGCTCTCCGTCTCGCTCTCTCTGCTCCCTCTCGGTCTCCCTCTCGCTCTCTCCGTCTCCCTCTCGCTCTCTCTCTTCTCCCTCTCGCTCTCTCCGTCTCCCTCTCGCTCTCTCTGTCTCCCTCTCGCTCTCTCTCTCTCTCTCTGTCTCCTCTCTCTCTCTCTGTCTTCCTCGCTCTCTCTGTTTCCCTCTCGCTCTCTCTGTCTCCCTCTCGCTCTCTCTGTCTCCTCTCTCTCTCTCTGTCTCATCTCTCTCTGTCTCCCTCTCGCTCTCTCTGTCTCCCTCTCGCTCTCTCTGTTTCCCTCTCCTCTCTCTGTCTCCCTCTCTCTGTCTCCCTCTCCTCTCTCTCTCTCGCTCTCCCTCTCTCTCCCTCTCTGTCTCTCTCTGTCTCCTCTCTGTCTCTCTCTCTCTCCTCTCTCTGTCTCCCTCTCTGTCTCGCTCTCTCTGCTCTCTCTGTCTCGCTCTCTCTGTCTCTCTCTGTCTCCTCTCGTCTCTCTCTCACTCTCTCTCTCTCGCTCTCTCTGTCTCCCTCTCGCTCTCTCTGTTTTCCTCTCGCTCTCTCTCCCTCGCTCTCTCGGTCTCGCTCTCCCGTCTCCTCTCTCTGCTCTCTCTCGCTCTCTCTCTGTCTCCTCTCGCTCTCCTCTCCCCTCTCCCTCTCGCTCTCTCCATCTCCCTCTCGCTCTCTCCCTCTCGCTCTCTCTGTCTCCCTCTCGCTCTCTCTCTGTTTTCCTCTTGCTCTCTCTGTCTCCCTCTCGCTCTCTCTGTCTCCCTCTCGCTCTCCCTCTGTCTCCTCTCGCTCCCTCTCGCTCTCCCTCCCTCTCCGTCTCTCTCTGTCTCCCTCTCTCTCTCTCTCTCTCTGTCTCCTCTCTCGGTCTCTGTCTCCCTCTCGCTCTCTCGTCTCGCTCTCTCTCTCTGTCTCGCTCTCTCCGTCTCGCTCTCTCTGTCTCGCTCTCTCTGTCTCGCTCTCTCTCTCTGTCTCCACTCTCCCTCTCGCTCTCTCCGTCTCCCTCTCGCTCTCTCCCTCGCTCTCTCTGTCTCCCTCTCGCTCTCTCTGTTTTCCTCTCGCTCTCTCTGTTTCCCTCTCGCTCTCTCGGTCTCTCTCTCTCCGTCTCGCTCTCTCTGCTCCCTCTCGGTCTCCCTCTCGCTCTCTCTGTCTCCCTCTCGCTCTCTCGGTCTCCCTCTCTCTCTCTGTCTCTCTCGCTCTCTCTCTGTCTCCCTCTCGCTCTCTCTGTCTCCCTCCTCTGTCTCTCTCTGCTCTCTCTGTCTCTCCTCTCTCTCGCTCTCTCTGTTTCCCTCTCTCCATCTCCCTCTCGCTCTCCCTCGCTCTCTCTGTCTCCTCTCGCTCTCTCGTCTCCTCTCGCTCTCTCTCTGTCTCGCTCTCTCTGTCTCGCTCTCTCTGTCTCGCTCTCTCTGTCTCCCTCTCTGGTCTCCCTCTCGCTCTCTCCTCTCCCTCTCGCTCTCTCGTCTCCTCTCGCTCTCTCTCTGTCTCGCTCTCCTCTCTCTGTCTCCCTCTCGCTCTCTCCTGTCTCCCTCTCGCTCTCTCCCTCCCTCTCTCCATCTCCCTTTCGCTCTCTCCTCGCTCTCTCGCTCTCTCCCTCTCGCTCTCCGCCTCGCTCTCCGTCTCGCTCTCCTCTGCTCCCTCTCTGTCTCCCTCTCGCTCTCTCCGTCTTCCCTCTCGCTCTCTCGGTCTCCCTCTCGCTCTCTCCGTCTCCCTCTCGCTCTCTCCATCTCCCTCTCGCTCTCTCGTCTCTCCCTGCTCTCTCTCTGTCCTCTCTCTGTCTCCTCTCTCTCTCTGTCTCCCTCTCGCTCTCTCCCTCCCTCTCGTCTCTCCATCTCCTCTCTCTGTCTCCCTCTCGCTCTCTCTGTCTCCCTCTCGCTCTCTCTGTTCTCCCTCTGTCTCTCTCTCTTTCCCTCTCGCTCTCTCTGTCTCGCTCTCTCTGTCTCCCTCTCGATCTCCCTCTGTCTCGCTCTCCGTCTCCCTCTCTGCTCTCCGTCTCTCTCTGTCTCGCTCTCTCTGTCTCGCTCTCTCTGTCTCGCTCTCGCTCTCCCTCTTGTCTTCTCTCTGTCTCGCTCTCTCTCTCTCTGTCTCCCTCTCTCTGTCTCGCTCTCCTCTCTCGTCTCCCTCTCTCTCTCACTCTCTCCCCTCGCTCTCTCTGTCTCCCTCTCGCTCTCTCTGTTTTCCTTTCGCTCTCTCTCCCTCGCTCTCTCGGTCTCCCTCTCCGTCTCTCTCTCTGCTCCCTCTCGCTCTCTCTCTTCTCCCTCTCGCTCTCTCCGTCTCCCTCCTCTCGCTCTCTCCATCTCCCTTTCGCTCTCTCCCTCACTCTCTCTGTCTCCCTCTCCTCTCTCTCTGTTTTTCCTCCTTTTCCTTGCTCTCTCTGTTTTCCTCTCTCTCTGTTCCTCTCTCTCTCCCTCTGTCTCGCTCTCCGTCTCCCTCTCGATCTCCCTCCGCTCTCCGTCTCCCTCTCTGTCTCGCTCTCTCTGTCTCGCTCTCTCTGTCTCGCTCTCTCGGTCTCGCTCTCTCTATCTCGCTCTCTCTGTCTCGCTCTCTCGGTCTCTGTCTCGCTCTCTGTCTCGCTCTCTCTGTCTCGCTCTCTCTGTCTCGCTCTCTCAGTCTCTGTCTCACTCTCCTTCTCGCTCTCTCCGTCTCTCTCTCCCTCTCCCCTCGCTCTCTCTATCTCCCTCTCGCTCTCTCTGTTTCCTCTCGCTCTCTCTGTTTCCCTCGCTCTCTCTCTCTCTCTCCGTCTCGCTCTCTCTGCTCCCTCTCGGTCTCCTCTCGCTCTCTCCTCTCCCTCTCGCTCTCTCTGTCTCCCTCTCGCTCTCTCGGTCTCCCTCTCGCTCTCTCTCTGTCTCCCTCTCGCTCTCTCGCTCTCCCTCTCGCTCTCTCTCTCTCGCTCTCTCCTCTCTGTCTCCCTCTCGCTCTCTCTGTCTCCCTCTCGCTCTCCTCCTTCTCCCTCCACTCTCCCTCTCGCTCTCTGTCTCCCTCTCCTCTCTCTGTTTTCCTCTCGCTCTCTCTGTTTCCCTCTCGCTCTCTCTGTCTCCCTCTCGCTCTCTCTGTCTCCCTCTCGCTCTCTCCATCTCCCTCTCTCTCTCTCGCTCTCTCTCTCTCCCTCTCCCTCTCGCTCTCTCTGTCTCGCTCTCTCTCCCTCTCTCTCTCTCTCTGTCTCCCTCTCTGTCTCTCTCTCCGTCTCTCTCTCCTGTCTCGCTCTCTCTGTCTCCCTCTCGCTCTCTCTGTCTCCCTCTCTCTCTCTCTGTCTCCCTCTCTCTCTCTGTCTCCTCTCTCGCTCTCTCTGTCTCCCTCTCTGTCTCTCTCTTTCTCTCCTCTCCGTCTCGCTCTGTCTCGCTCTCCCTCTGTCTCCCTCTCGCTCTCTCTGTCTCTGTCTCGCCTCTCGCTCTCTCTGTTTTCCTCTTGCTCTCTCTGTCTCCCTCTCGCTCTCTCCGTCTCCCTCTCCTCTCTCCATCTCCCTCTCTCTCCTCGCTCTCTCTGTCTCCCTCTCGCTCTCTCTGTTTTCCTCTCGCTCTCTCTGTCTCCCTCTCTCGCTCTCTCCGTCCTCTCCGTCTCCCTCTCGCTCTCTCGCTCTCGTCTCTCTCGTCTCCCTCTCGCTCTCTGTCTCCCTCTCTCTCCTCTCCCTCTCTGTCTCGCTCTCTCGCTCTCCCTCTCTCTCGCTCCCTCTCCTCTCTCAGTCTCCTCTCGCTCTCCCTCTTGTCCTCTCCTCTCTGCTCTCGCTCTCTCTCTCTCTCTCCGTCTCGCTCTCTCTGCTCTCCTCTCTCTCCTCTCGCTCTCTCTCGCTCTCTCTCGCTCTCTCTCCCTCTCTCTCTCTCCATCTCCCTCTCGCTCTCTCCTCATCTCTCCCTCTTGTTCTCCTCTCTCCTCTGTCTCCCTCTCTCCCTCTCCTCTCTCTGTCTCCTCTCCTCTCGCTCTCTCTGTCTCCCTCTCTCTCTCTGTCTCCTCTCTCTCTCTCGGTCTCTCTCCCTCTCCCTCTCTCTCCCTCTCGTCTCCCTCTCGCTCTCCCTCTCTCTCCCTCTCCCTCTCTCTGTCTCTCCTCTCTCTCCCTCTCTCTCTCCGTCTCGCTCTCCCTCTCGCTCTCTCTCCTTCTCCCTCTCGCTCTCTCCATCTCCTTCTCGCTCTCTCTCACTCTCCTCTGCTCTCCCTCTGCTCTCTCTGTCTCCCTCTCGCTCTCCCTCTGTCTCCCTCTCGCTCTCTCCGTCTCCCTCTCTGTCTCCCCCATCTCCCTCTCGCTCTCTCCTCGCTCTCTCGCTCTCGCTCTCTCTGTCTCCCTCTCGCTCTCTCCGTCTCCCTCTCGCTCTCTCTCTCTCTTGTCTCTCTCTCTCTCCCTCTCTCCTCTCTCCTCTCCCTCTCGCTCTCTCCCTCTCGTCTCGCTCTCCCTCTCGCTCTCTCTGTCTCCCTCTTGCTCTCTCTGTCTCGCTCTCCTCTCCCTCTCCTCTCTCTGTCTCGCTCTCTCGTCTCGCTCTCTCCGTCTCCTCTCGTCTCCTCTCTCCGTCTCCCCTCTCTCTCACTCTCCGTCTCGCTCTCTCTCCTCTCGCTCTCCCTCTGTCTCGCTCTCTCTCTCTGTTCTCCTCTCTCTGTCTCCCTCTCGGTCTCTCTCTCCTCTCTCTCTCTCCTCTCTCCGTCTCCCTCTCGTCTCCCTCTCGCTCTCTCCCTCTCCCTCTCCTCTCCATCTCCCTCTCTGTCTCCCTCTCTCTCTCTGTCTCCCTCTCTGCTCTCTCCCTCTTGCTCTCTCTCTCTGTCTCTCTCTCCTCGTCTCCTCTCTCTCTGTCTCTCGCTCTCCCTCTCGCTCTCTCTCGGTCTCCTCTCGCTCTCTCTGTCTCCCTCGCTCTCCGCTCTCTCTGCTCTCCTCTCTCGCTCTCTCTCTGCTCTCCTCTCTCTCTCTCTCCGTTTCCTCTCTCTCTCTCCTCTCTCTCTCTGTCTCCCTCTCCCTCTCTGTCTCCCTCTCTGTCTCCCTCTCCGTCTCCCTCTGTCTCGCTCTCGCTCTGTCTCCCTCTCTGTCTCCCTCTCTGTCTCGCTCTCTCCTCTCCCTCTCTCTTGCTCCCTCTCGTCTCCCTCTCTGTCTCGCTCTCTCCCTCTCTCTCTCCCTCTCGCTCTCTCTGTCTCCCTCTCTCTCTCTCTCTCTAATGTCTCTCTCTGTCTCCCTCTCGCTCTCTCTGTCTCCCTCTCTCTCGCTCTCTCTGTCTCCTCTCTCTCTCCCTCTCTCTGTCTCCTCTCACTCTCTCTGTCTCCCTCTCGCTCTCTCTCTCTCGTCTCTGTCTCTCACTCTCTCCTCTCTCTCTCTCTCTCCCTCTCTCTCTGTCTCCCTCTCTGCTCTCTCTGTCTCCCTCTTGCTCTCTCGCTCTCGCTCTCCCTCTCCTCTCGGCCTCCCTCTCCTCTCTCTCGGTCTCGCTGTCTCGCTCTCCTTGCTCTCTCTCTCTCTCTCTGTCTCCTCTCTCTCCTTCTCACTCTCCCTCTGCTCTCTCCGTCTCCTCTCTCCTCTCTGCTCTCCTCTCTCCTCCCTCTCGCTCTCTCTGTCTCACTCTCTCTGTCTCTCCTCTCCTCTCTGTCTCCCTCTCTCTCTCTCTTGCTCTGTCTCTCCCTCTTGCTCTCTCCTCCCTCTCCCTCTCGCTCTCCCTCTCGCTCTCCCTCTCCTCTCGCTCTCTCCTCGCTCTCTTGGTCTCCCTCTCTCTCTGTCTCCCCTCTCTCTCTCTCTCCGTCTCTCTCTCGTCTCTCCTCTCTCTCTCCCTCTCGTCTCTCTCTCCCTCTCGCTCTCTCGCTCTCTCTCTCTCGCTCTCCTCTCCCTCTCCCTCTTCTCTCTCCCTCTCTCGCTCTCTCGCTCTCCCTCTCTCTCCTCTCGTCTCCCTCTGTCTCGCTCTCTTGTCTCCCTCTCTGTCTCCTCTCCCTCTCTCCTCTTGCTCTCTCCCTCTCGCTCTCTCTCTCTCCCTCTCGCTCTCTCCTCTCGCTCTCTCTGTCTCGCTCTCTCTGTCTCGCTCTCTCTCTCCCTCTCGCTCTCTCTGTCTCCTCTCTCTGTCTCGCTCTCTCCTCTCTGTCTCGCTCTCCTCTCTCTCTCCTGTCTCCCTCTCACTCTCTCTCTGTCTCCCTCTCGCTCCTCTCTGTCTCCCTCTCGCTCTCCCTCTCTGTCTCCTCTCTCGCTCTCTCTCTCAAATCTCTGTCTCCCTCTCGCTCTCTCTGTCTCCTCTCCTCTCGGTCTCGCTCTCCCTCTCCCTCTCCCTCTCTCGCTCTCTCCTCTCTCTTTCGCCTCTCTCCCTCTCGCTCTCTCGTCTCCTCGCTCTCCTCTCCTCTCCGTCTCTCTCCTCTCACTCTCTGTCTCCTCTCGCTCTCCCTCTCACTCTCCGTCTCTCTCCTCTCCGTCTCTCTGTCTCCTCTCTGCTCTCTCGGTCTCTCCCTCTCGCTCTCCCTCTCTCTCTCCCTCTTGCTCTCTCTGTCTCCCTCTCGCTCTCTCCGTCTCCCTCTCTCCATCTCCCTCTCTGCTCTCTCCCTCGCTCTCTCTCTCCTCTCTGTCTCCCTCTCGCTCTCTCGTCCTCTCTGTCTCCCTCTCGCTCTCCCTCTCCTCTCGCTCTCTCCCTCTCGCTCTCTCTGTCTCGCTCTCCCTCTCCCTCTCCCTCTTGCTCTCTCCCTCTCGCTCTCCCTCTCGCTCTCCCTCTCGCTCTCCCCATCTCCCTCTCACTCTCTCCCTCGCTCTCTCGGTCTCCCTCTCGCTCTCCCTCTCTGTCTCCCTCTCGCTCTCTCTGTTTTCCTCTTGCTCTCTCTGTCTCCCTCTCGCTCTCTCCGTCTCCCTCTCGCTCTCTCCATCTCCCTTTCGCTCTCTCCCTCGCTCTCTCTGTCTCCCTCTCGCTCTCTCTGTTTTCCTCTCGCTCTCTCTGTTTCCCTCTCGCTCTCCCTCTCTCTCGCTCTCCGTCTCCTCTCTCCCTCTGTCTCGCTCTCCGTCTCCTCTCTGTCTGTCTCCTCTGTCTCGCTCTCCGTCTCCCTCTCTGTCTCGCTCTCTCTGTCTCGCTCTCCGTCTCCCTCTCTGTCTCGCTCTCGCTCTCCCCCTTTGTTTCCCTCTCGCTCTTTCTCTCTCACTTTCCCTCTGTCTCGCTCTCTCTGTCTCGCTCTCCCTCTGTCTCGCTCTCTCTGTCTCGCTCTCGCTCTCTCTGTCTCCCTCCCTCTCGCTCTCTCGGTCTCCCTCTCGCTCTCCCTCTCTGTCTCCCTCTCGCTCTCTCTGTCTCCCTCTCGCTCTCTCTGTCTCCCTCTCGCTCTCTCCGTCTCCCTCTCTCCATCTCCCTTTCGCTCTCTCTCTCGGTCTCGCTCTCCGTCTCGCTCTCCGCCTCGCTCTCCGTCTCGCTCTCTCTGCTCCCTCTCGGTCTCCCTCTCGCTCTCTCCGTCTCCCTCTCGCTCTCTCGGTCTCCCTCTCGCTCTCTCCGTCTCCCTCTCGCTCTCTCGGTCTCCCTCTCGCTCTCCGTCTCGCTCTCCGCCTCTCTCTCCGTCTCGCTCTCTCTGCTCCCTCTCGGACTCCCTCTCGCTCTCTCCATCTCCCTTTCGCTCTCTCCCTCGCTCTCTCTGTCTCCCTCTCGCTCTCTCTGTTTTCCTCTTGCTCTCTCTGTCTCCCTCTCGCTCTCTCCGTCTCCCTCTCGCTCTCTCTGTCTCCCTCTCGCTCTCTCCGTCTCCTCTCTCCATCTCCCCCTCGCTCTCTCTCTCGGTCTCCTCTCCGTCTCGCTCTCTCCCTCGCTCTCCGTCTCGCTCTCTCTGCTCCCTCTCGGTCTCCCTCTCGCTCTCTCCGTCTCCCTCTCGCTCTCTCGGTCTCCCTCTCGCTCTCTCCGTCTCCCTCTCGCTCTCTCGGTCTCCCTCTCTCTCTGTCTCCCTCTCCGCTCTCTCTGTCTCGCTCTCTCTGCTCCCTCTCGGACTCCCTCTCGCTCTCTCCATCTCTCCCTCTCCCTCTCCTCTCTCTCTCCCTCTCGCTCTCTCTGTTTCTCTTGCTCTCTCTGTCTCCCTCTCTCTCTCTCCGTCTCCCCTCTCGCTCTCTGTCTCCCTCTTCACTCTCTCCCTCTCTCTCTCTGTCTCTCTCGCTCTCTCTGTTCTCCTCTCCTCTCTGTTTCCCTCTCGCTCTGTCTCGCTCTCCGTCTCCCTCTCGATCTCCCTCTGTCTCGCTCTCCGTCTCCCTCTCTGTCTCGCTCTTTCTCTCTCACTCTCCCTCTGTCTCGCTCTCTCTGTCTCGCTCTCTCTGTCTCGCTCTCGCTCTCTCTGTCTCCCTCTCCTCTCTGTCTCGCTCTCGCTCTCTCTGTCTCCCTCTCTGTCTCGCTCTCCCTCTCTGTCTCCCTCTCGCTCTCCCTCTCTGTCTCCTCTCGCTCTACCTCTCTCGTCTCCCTCTCTCTCGCTCTCCTCTCTCGCTCTCCATCTCCTTCCTCTCTCTCTCCCTCCTGTCTCCCTCTCGCTCTCTGTCTCCCTCTCGCTCTCTCTGTCTCCCTCTTGCTCTCTCGGTCTCGCTCTCCCTCTCCCTCTCGCTCTCTCGGTCTCGCTCTCGCTTTCCGCCTCGCTCTCCCTCTCGCTCTCCGTCTCCTCGCTCTCCTTCTCATTCTCCGTCTCACTCTACATCTCCTTCTCGCTCTCCGTCTCACTCTCCATCTCCTTCTCGCTCTCCGTCTCACTCTCCCTCTCGCTCTCTCCCTCGCTCTCTCGGTCTCCCTCTCGCTCTCCCTCTCGCTCTCCCTCTTGCTCTCTCCGTCTCCCTCTCGCTCTACCCATCTCCCTCTCGCTCTCTCCCTCGCTCTCTCGGTCTCCCTCTCCCTCTGTCTCCCTCTCGCTCTCTCCGTCTCCCTCTCGTTCTCTCCCTCTCACTCTCCATCTCCTTCTCCCTCTCTGTCTCCCTCTCGCTCTCTCCGTCTCCCTCTCGCTCTTTCTCTCTCACTCTCCCTCTGTCTCGCTCTCTCTGTCTCGCTCTCCCTCTGTCTCGCTCTCTCTGTCTCGCTCTCTCTGTCTGTCTCCCTCCTCTCGCTCTCTCTGTCTCCCTCTCGCTCTCTCTCCCTCTCTGTCTCCCTCTCGCTCTCTCTGTCTCCCTCTCGCTCTCTCCATCTCCCTTTCGCTCTCTCCCTCGCTCTCTCTGTCTCCCTCTCGCTCTCTCCATCTCCCTTTCGCTCTCTCCCTCGCTCTCTCTGTCTCCCTCTCGCTCTCTCTGTTTTCCTCTCGCTCTCTCTGTTTCCCTCTCGCTCTCCCTCTCTCTCGCTCTCCGTCTCCCTCTCGATCTCCCTCTGTCTCGCTCTCCGTCTCCCTCTCTGTCTCGCTCTCTCTGTCTCGCTCTCTCTGTCTCGCTCTCTCTGTCTCGCTCTCCGTCTCCCTCTCTGTCTCGCTCTCCGTCTCCCTCTCTGTCTCGCTCTCCGTCTCCCTCTCTGTCTCGCTCTCGCTCTCCCCCTTTGTTTCCCTCTCGCTCTTTCTCTCTCACTTTCCCTCTGTCTCGCTCTCTCCGTCTCACTCTCCCTCTCGCTCTCTCCCTCGCTCTCTCGGTCTCCCTCTGTCTCCCTCTTGCTCTCCCTCTTGCTCTCTCGTCTCCCTCTCGCTCTCCCATCTCCCTCTCGCTCTCTCCTCGCTCTCTCTGTCTCCTCTCTCTGTCTGTCTCTCTCGCTCTCGTCTCCCTCTGTTCTCTCCCTCTCAATCCATCTCCTTCTCCCTCTCTGTCTCCCTGATCGCTCTCTCCGTCTCCCTCTCGGATGCTCTTTCTCTCTCTCTCTCTGTCTCTGTCTCTCTCTCTCTCTGCTGTCTCGCTCTCCCTCTCTCTCTCTCTCTGTCTCCTCTCGGTCTCTCTGTCTCCCTCTCGCTCTCCATCTCCCTCTCGCTCTCTCTCTCTCTCTCCTCTCGCTCTCTCCATCTCCCTCTCGCTCTCTCCCTCGCTCTCTCTGTCTCCCTCTCGCTCTCTCTGTTTTCCTCTCGCTCTCTCTGTTTCCCTCTCGCTCTCCCTCTCTCTCGCTCTCACTCCCTCTCGATCTCCCTCTGTCTCGCTCTCCGTCTCCCTCTCTGTCTCCTCTCTCTGTCTCGCTCTCTCTGTCTCGCTCTCTCTGTCTCGCTCTCCGTCTCCCTCTCTGTCTCGCTCTCCGTCTCCCTCTCTGTCTCGCTCTCCGTCTCCCTCTCTGTCTCCTCTCCGTCTCCTCTCTGTCTCGCTCTCTCTCCCCCTCTGTTTCCTCTCGCTCTCTCGTCTCGCTCTCCGCTCTCTGTCTCGCTCTCCGTCTGTCTCTCTCTGTCTCCCTCTCGCTCTCTCTGTCTCCCTCTCGCTCTCTCGGTCTCCCTCTCGCTCTCCCTCTCTGTCTCCCCTCTCGCTCTCTCTGTCTCCCTCTCGCTCTCTCTCGTCTCCCTCTCGCTCTCTCCTCTCCCTCTCTCCATCTCCCTCTCTCTCTCTCGGTCTCGCTCTCCGTCTCGCTCTCCGCCTCGCTCTCCTCTCGCTCTCTCTGCTCCCTCTCGGTCTCCCTCTCGCTCTCTCCGTCTCCCTCTCGCTCTCTCGGTCTCCCTCTCGCTCTCTCCGTCTCCCTCTCGCTCTCTCGGTCTCCCTCTCGCTCTCCGTCTCTCTCCGCCTCTCTCTCCGTCTCGCTCTCTCTGCTCCCTCTCGGACTCCCTCTCGCTCTCTCCATCTCCTTTCGCTCTCTCCTCCTCTCTCTGTCTCCCTCTCCTCTCTCTGTTTTCCTCTTGCTCTCTCTGTCTCCTCTCGCTCTCTCGTCTCCTCTCGCTCTCTCCATCTCCCTTTCGCTCTCTCCCTCGCTCTCTCTGTCTCCCTCTCGCTCTCTCTGTTTTCCTCTCGCTCCCTCTGTTTCCCTCTCGCTCTGTCTCGCTCTCCGTCTCCCTCTCGATCTCCCTCTGTCTCGCTCTCCGTCTCCCTCTCTGTCTCGCTCTTTCTCTCTCACTCTCCCTCTGTCTCGCTCTCTCTGTCTCGCTCTCTCTGTCTCCCTCTCCTGTCTCTCTCTCTGTCTCGCTCTCGCTCTCTCTGTCTCCCTCTCTGTCTCGCTCTCCCTCTCTGTCTCCCTCTCGCTCTCCCTCTCTGTCTCCCTCTCGCTCTACCTCTCTGTCTCCCTCTCACTCTCCCTCTCTGTCTCACTCTCGCTCTACCTCTCCATCTCCCTCTCTCTCGCTCTCTGTCTCCCTCTCGCTCTCTCTGTCTCCCTCTTGCTCTCTCCCTCTCCTCTCCCTCCCTCTCGCTCTCTCGGTCTCGCTCTCGCTTTCCGCCTCGCTCTCCCTCTCGCTCTCCGTCTCCTCGCTCTCCTTCTCACTCTCACGTCTCACTCTACATCTCCTTCTCGCTCTCCGTCTCACTCTCCATCTCCTTCTCGCTCTCCGTCTCACTCTCCCTCTCGCTCTCTCCCTCGCTCTCTCGGTCTCCCTCTCGCTCTCCCTCTCGCTCTCCCTCTTGCTCTCTCCGTCTCCCTCTCGCTCTACCCATCTCCCTCTCGCTCTCTCCCTCGCTCTCTCGGTCTCCCTCTCCCTCTCTGTCTCCCTCTCGCTCTCTCCGTCTCCCTCTCGTTCTCTCCCTCTCGCTCTCTCCCTCTCGCTCTCTCCCTCTCGCTCTCCCTCTCGCTCTCCCTCTCGCTCTCCCCATCTCCCTCTCACTCTCTCCCTCGCTCTCTCGGTCTCCCTCTCGCTCTCCCTCTCTGTCTCCCTCTCTCCGTCTCCCTCTCGCTCTCTCCCTCTTGTTCTCTCGCTCTCTCCCTCTCGTTCTCTCCCTCTCGCTCTCTCCGTCTCCCTCTCGCTCTCTCGGTCTCCCTCTCGCTCTCTGTCTCCCTCTCGCTCTCTCTGTCTCCCTCTCGCTCTCTCCATCTCCCTCTCGCTCTGTTCGTCTCCCTCTCGCTCTCTCGGTCTCCCTGTCTCGGTCTCGCTCTCGGTCTCCCTCTCGCTCTCTGTCTCCCTCTCGATCTCTCCATCTCCCTCTCGCTCTGTTCGTCTCCCTCTCGCTCTCTCGGTCTCCCTGTCTCGGTCTCGGTCTCGCTCTCTCTGTCTCGCTCTCTCTGTCTCGCTCTCTCGGTCTCTGTCTCGCTCTCCGTCTCCCTCTCTGTCTCGCTCTCTCTGTCTCGCTCTCTCTGTCTCGCTCTCTCTGTCTCGCTCTCTCTGTCTCGCTCTCTCGGTCTCGCTCTCTCGGTCTCTGTCTCGCTCTCCGTCTCCCTCTCTGTCTCGCTCTCTCTGTCTCGCTCTCTCTGTCTCCCTCCCTCTCGCTCTCTCGGTCTCCCTCTCGCTCTCCCTCTCTGTCTCCCTCTCGCTCTCTCTGTCTCCCTCTCGCTCTCTCTGTCTCCCTCTCGCTCTCTCCGTCTCCCTCTCTCCATCTCCCTTTCGCTCTCTCCCTCGCTCTCTCGGTCTCGCTCTCCGTCTCGCTCTCCGCCTCGCTCTCCGTCTCGCTCTCTCTGCTCCCTCTCGGTCTCCCTCTCGCTCTCTCCGTCTCCCTCTCGCTCTCCGTCTCGCTCTCCGCCTCGCTCTCCGTCTCGCTCTCTCTGCTCCCTCTCGGTCTCCCTCTTGCTCTCTCCATCTCCCTCTCGCTCTCTCCGTCTCCCTCTCGCTCTCTCCATCTCCCTTTCGCTCTCTCCCTCGCTCTCTCTGTCTCCCTCTCGCTCTCTCTGTTTTCCTCTCGCTCTCTCTGTTTCCCTCTCGCTCTCCTCTGTCTGCTCTCAGCTCCCTCTCTCCTCTGTCTCTCCTCTCGATCTCTCTCTGTCTCGCTCTCTAAATCTCCTCTGATGTGCTCTCTCTGGCTCTCCCCTGTCTCTGCTCTCTCCCTCTCCCCTTTGCTCCCTCTGTCTCGCTCTCTCTGTCTCCCAGACTCTGTCTCGCTCTCTCTGTAAAAATGTAAGATCTCTCTGAATCCCTCTTCTGTTCTCCCCTCTCGCTCTCTCTGTCTCCCTCTCGCTCTCTCTGTCTCTCTGCTCTCTCTGTCTCCCTCTCCCTCTCTGTCTCCTCTCTCTCTCCATCTCCTCTTCTGTTTTCCTCTTGCTCTCTCCCTCTCGCTCTCTCTGTCTCCCTCTCTCTCTCTCTGTCTCCCCTCTCGCTCTCTCTCCCTCTCCCTCTCTGTCTCCTCTCGCTCTCCTCTCGCTCTCTCTCTCTCTCTCTCTCTCTCGCTCTCCGTCTCTCGCTCTCCGCCTCGCTCTCCGTCTCGCTCTCCGTCTCCTCTCTCTCCTCTCGCTCTCCGTCTCCCTCTCTGTCTCGCTCTGTCTCCCTCTCTCTCTCTCTCTGTCTCTCTCTCCCTCTCCCTCTCGCTCTCCCTCTTGCTCTCTCCATCTCCCTCTCGCTCTCTCCGTCTCCCTCTCGCTCTCTCCTCGCTCTTTCTCTCTCGTCTCTCTGTCTCCCTCTCGCTCTCTCTGTTTTCTCTCGCTCTCTCTGTCTCCTCTCGCTCTCTCTGTCTCCTCTCTCTCTCTCTCTGCTCTCTCCCTCTCCCTCCTCTGTCTCCCTCTCGCTCTCTCCGTCTCCTCTCGCTCTCCTCTCTGTCTCCCTCTCGCTCTCTCTTTCTCTCTCTGTCTCCTCTCTCGCTCTCTCTGTCTCCCTCCCTCTCTCTCCTCTCCTCTCTCGCTCTCTCATCTCCCTCTCTCTCTGTCTCTCGCTCTCTCTCGGTCTCTCCCTCTCGCTCTCTCCTCGCTCTCTGTCTCCCTCTCGATCTCTCCTCTCTGTCTCCTCTCTCTCTCGTCTCCCTCTGTCTCCATCTCTTCTCTCCTCCCTCTCTCTGTCTCCCTCTCGCTCTCTGTCTCCCTCTCTCTCTCTCTGTCTCCCTCTTGCTCTCTCTGTCTCGCTCTCCCTCTCTCTCTCCCTCTGTCTCTCTCGGTCTCCCTCTCTCGCTCTCTCTCTCCTCTCTCTCGCTCTCTCTCTCGCTCTCTGTCTCATTCTCCGTCTCCTCTCATCTCCTTCCCTCTCTGTCTCTCTCCATCTCTCTCTCTCTGTCTCGCTCTCCGTCTCCCTCTCTGTCTCTCTCTCCCCTCTGTCTCGCTCTCCCTCTCTCTCCCTCTCTGTCTCGCTCTCTGTCTCCTCTCTCTGTCTCGCTCTGTTCTCTCTCTCTCTCCCTCTTGTTCTCTGTCTCCCTCCCTTCTCTCTCTCTCGCTCTCTCCGTCTCCCTCTCCGCTCTCTCGTCTCCCTCTCGCTCTCTGTCTCTCCCTCTCTGTCTCTCCATCTCCCTCTCGCTCTGTTCGTCTCCTCTCGCTCTCTCGGTCTCCCTCTCTCGCTCTCGGTCTCCCTCTCGCTCTCTGTCTCCCTCTGTCTCGCTCTCCCTCTGGTCTCGTCTCCCTCTCGCTCTCTCGGTCTCTCTGTCTCTCTCGTCTCCTCTCTCTGCTCTCCTCTCGTCTCTCCTCTCTCTGTCTCTCCGTCTCCCTCTCTGTCTCGCTCTCTCTGTCTCACTCTCTCGTCTCGCTCTCTCTGTCTCGCTCTCTCGGTCTCCCTCTCTCTGTCTCTCTCTCCGTCTCCCTCTCTGTCTCTCTCCTGTCTCGCTCTCTCTGTCTCCTCCTCTCGCTCTCTCCATCTCCCTCTGCTCTCCCTCTCTCTCCCTCGCTCTCTCTGTCTCCCTCTCGCTCTCTCTGTCTCCTCTCGCTCTCTCCGTCTCCTCTCTCCATCTCCCTTTCGCTCTCCCTCGGCTCTCTCGGTCTCGCTCTCTCGCTCTCCGCCTCGCTCTCCTCTCGCTCTCTGCTCCCTCTCGGTCTCCCTCTCTGTCAAGTCTCCCTCTCTGTCTCGCTCCTCAGCCTCGGCTGTCTCGCTCTCTCTGTCTCCATCTCTATCTCGCTCTCCCTCTCGCTCTCCATCTCCCTCGCTCTCCCGCTCTCTTGTTTCCCTCCCTCTGTCTGCTCTTTCTCTCTCACTCTCCTCTCAAGTCTGTCCTCTCTGTCTCTCTCTCTGTCTCGCTCTCTCTCCTCTCATGTCTCTCCCTTGCTCGCTCTCTCTGTCTCTCTCTCTCTGTCTCGCTCTCGCTCTCTGTCTCTGTTCCCTCATCTGTCTCGCTCTCTCTCGTCTCCCTCTCGCTCTCCCCCTTTGTTTCCCTCTCGCTCTTTCTCTCTCCCTCTCCTCTCTGTCTCTTGCTCTCTCTGTCTCCCTCTCCTCTCCCGCTCTCTCCCTCTCTCTGCTCTCTCTGTCTCCCTCTCGCTCTCCCTTTCCCTCTCTGTGACTCCCTCCATCTCCTCTCTGTCTCCCTCTCGCTCTCTCTCTGTGTCCCTCTCCATCTCTCTGTCTCCTCTCCCTCTCCGTCTCTCCGCCTCTCCCGTCTCTCTCTGTTTTCCTCTTGCTCTCTCTGTCCAAATCCTCTCTCTGTCTCCCTCTCGCTCTCTCCGTCTCCCTCTCATCTCTCGTCTCCCTCTCGCTCCATGTCTCCCTCTCGCTCTCTCTGTTTTCCTCTCGCTCTCTCTGTTTCCCTCTCGCTCTCCCTCTGTCTAAGCTCTCCCTCCCTCGATCTCCCCTCTGTCTGTCTCCCTTCCTCTGCTCTCTCTGTCTTGCTCTCTCTGTTTCTCCTCTCGCTCTCTGTCTCTGTTTCCTCCCTCTCTGTCTCGCTCTCAAGTCTCTGTCTCGCTCTCCGTCTCCCTCTGTCTCCTCTCCCCCTTTGTTTCCCTCTGTCTCCCTCTCGCTCTCCCTCTGTCTCCCTCTCTGTCTCCCTCCCTCTGTCTCCTCTCTGTCTCTCTCACTCTCTCTCTGTCTCCCTTGTGTCTCGCTCTCTCCCTCTCGTTTCTCATCTCTCCGTCTCCCTCTCGCTCTCTCGGTCTCCCTCTATCTCTGTCTCCTCTGCTCTCTCCATCTCCTCTCGCTCTGTTTCTCCCTCTCTGTCTCTCTCCGTCTCCCTCTCGCTCTCTCTCTCCCTCTCTCTCTGTCTCTCGCTCTCTCTGTTTTCCTCTTGCTCTCTCTGTCTCCCTCTCGCTCTCTCTCCTCTTGCTCTCTCACTCTCTCTCATCTGTCTCTAAAAGCAGAATAATAATGTCTAAATGTGAATAATATGTCTCCTCTGAATATCTTTTGGCTCTCATAATGCTGTAAATATCCCTCTCGGCTCTCTCTCCCTCTTGCTCTCTCTCTGTCTCCCTCTGGCTCCTCTCCTCTCCTCTCACTCTCCATCTCCCTTTTCTCTCCCTCGCTCTCTCTGTCTCTCTGTTCTGTTTTCCTCTCGCTCTCTCTGTTTCCCTCTCGCTCTCCCTCTGTCTCGCTCTCCGTCTCCCTCTCGATCTCCCTCTGTCTCGCTCTCCGTCTCCCTCTCTGTCTCGCTCTCTCTGTCTTGCTCTCTCTGTCTCGCTCTCTCGGTCTCGCTCTCTCTGTCTCGCTCTCTCTGTCTCGCTCTCCGTCTCCCTCTCTGTCTCGCTCTCCGTCTCCCTCTCTGTCTCGCTCTCCGTCTCCCTCTCTGTCTCGCTCTCCCCCTTTGTTTCCCTCTCGCTCTTTCTCTCTCACTCTCCCTCTGTCTCGCTCTCTCTGTCTCGCTCTCGCTCTCTCTGTCTCCCTCTTGTTCTCTCGCTCTCTCCCTCTCGTTCTCTCCCTCTCGCTCTCTCCGTCTCCCTCTCGCTCTCTCGGTCTCCCTCTCGCTCTCTGTCTCCCTCTCGCTCTCTCCATCTCCCTCTCGCTCTGTTCGTCTCCCTCTCGCTCTCTCGGTCTCCCTGTCTCGGTCTCGCTCTCGGTCTCCCTCTCGCTCTCTGTCTCCCTCTCGATCTCTCCATCTCCCTCTCGCTCTGTTCGTCTCCCTCTCGCTCTCTCGGTCTCTCTGTCTCGGTCTCGGTCTCGCTCTCTCTGTCTCGCTCTCTCTGTCTCACTCTCTCGGTCTCTGTCTCGCTCTCCGTCTCCCTCTCTGTCTCGCTCTCTCTGTCTCGCTCTCTCTGTCTCGCTCTCTCTGTCTCGCTCTCTCGGTCTCGCTCTCTCGGTCTCTGTCTCGCTCTCCGTCTCCCTCTCTGTCTCGCTCTCTCTGTCTCGCTCTCTCTGTCTCCCTCCCTCTCGCTCTCTCGGTCTCCCTCTCGCTCTCCCTCTCTGTCTCCCTCTCGCTCTCTCTGTCTCCCTCTCGCTCTCTCTGTCTCCCTCTCGCTCTCTCCGTCTCCCTCTCTCCATCTCCCTTTCGCTCTCTCCCTCGCTCTCTCGGTCTCGCTCTCCGTCTCGCTCTCCGCCTCGCTCTCCGTCTCGCTCTCTCTGCTCCCTCTCGGTCTCCCTCTCGCTCTCTCCGTCTCCCTCTCGCTCTCCGTCTCGCTCTCCGCCTCGCTCTCCGTCTCGCTCTCTCTGCTCCCTCTCGGTCTCCCTCTTGCTCTCTCCATCTCCCTCTCGCTCTCTCCGTCTCCCTCTCGCTCTCTCCATCTCCCTTTCGCTCTCTCCCTCGCTCTCTCTGTCTCCCTCTCGCTCTCTCTGTTTTCCTCTCGCTCTCTCTGTTTCCCTCTCGCTCTCCCTCTGTCTCGCTCTCCGTCTCCCTCTCGATCTCCCTCTGTCTCGCTCTCCGTCTCCCTCTCTGTCTCGCTCTATGTGTGTGAATAATATGTGATGTGAATAATATGGTCTTGATGCTTGGAATATGCATATTGGACTTTAAAAAAAATGAATGACAATAATAATAATAAATAATAAAATAGATTAATAAGATGCGGAATATGTGATGTGAATAGCAGATAATATGGAAGCCATCTTGAATATGTGATGTGTAAATATGAATAAATGTGATGTCATCAGGCAATAAAGATGTAAATTTAGATATGTCGCCGGAATAATGTCGCGTTATTAAAAATGCCAGATAATAATGTGGTGATAATAATGTGTAAATATGAATATGTCGTGTATATCGAGATATGTCATAGGTGTAAATATCTCTGTTTTCCTCCTGGCTCTCCTCCTGTTTCCTCCTCGCTCCTCCTCCTGTCTGGCTCTCCAGTCTCCCTCTCGAAGGTCTCCACTCTCCTCGCTCTCTCAATTTCGGCTCTCCTGTCTCGCTCTCTCATCTCCCTCTCGCTCTCTCTGTTTTCATAAAAAAATCTTGCTCTCTCTGTCTCCTCTCGCTCTCTCCTCTTGTCTCTCTCTGTCTCCTCTCGCTCTCTCCGTCTCTCTCTCCATCTCGCTCTCTCGTCTCTGCTCTCTCTGTTTCCTCTCTCTCCCTCTGTCTCGCTCTCCGTCTCCTCTCGATCTCCTCTGTCTCTCTCTCTCTGTCTAGCTCTCTGTCTTGTCTCCCTCTGTCTGTCTCCTCTCTGTCTCGCTCTCTCTGTCTCGCTCTCAATCTCTCTCTGTCTCGCTCTCTGTCTCGCTCTCTCCTCTTGCTCTCTCTCTCTCCCTCACAAATATATCAGTCTCTCCAAATATATCTCCCTCTTGTCTCTCGCTCTCCTGTCTCCGCTCTCTCGTCTCGCTCTCTCTGTGCTCCCTCTCGCTCTCTCTCTCTCTTCCTCTCGCTCTCTCGGTCTCCCTCTCGCTCTCCTCTCTGTCTCCCTCTCGCTCTCTCTGTCTCCCTCTCGCTCTCTCCGTCTCCCTCTCTCCATCTCCTTTCACTCTCCTGCGCTCTCTCGGTCGCTCTAAATATCGGGTCTGGAATAATCCCTCTATTAATGGCGATTAAATCCCTCGATCTGTAAAAATCCATATGTCTCCTCCGAATATGTCTGTTCGTAAAATAAATCTCGCTCTCTCGGTATCCCTGTCTCGGTCTAATATATGAACGGAAGATCCCTCTGTCTGCTCTCCGTCTCCCTCTCGATCTCCATCTGTCTCCTCTCCAGTCTCCCTCTCTAAATCCCTCTCTCTGTCTTGCTCTCTCTGTCTCGCTCTCTCGGTCTACCTCTCTCTGTCTCGCTCTCTCTGTCTCGCTCTCTCGGTCTCTGTCTCTCTCCAGTCTCTCTGTCTCCTCTCTCTGTCTCTCTCTCTGTCTTGCTCTCTCGGTCTCTGTCTCGCTCTCCTTCTCGCTCTCTCCGTCTCTCTCTCACTCTCTCCCCCTCGCTCTCTCTGTCTCCCTCTCGCTCTCTCTGTTTTCCTTTCGCTCTCTCTGTTTCCCTCGCTCTCTTGGTCTCGCTCTCCGTCTCGCTCTGTCTGCTCCCTCTCGGTCTCCCTTTCACTCTCTTTGTCTCCCTCTCGCTCTCTCGGTCTCCCTCTCGCTCTCCCTCTCTGTCTCCCTCTCGCTCTCTCCGTCTCCCTCTCGCTCTCTCGGTCTCCCTCTCACTCTCCGTCTCGCTCTCCGCCTCGCTCTCCGTCTCGCTCTCTCTGCTCCCTCTCGGTCTCCCCTCTCGTCTCCTCGCTCCTTCTCATTCTCCGTCTCACTCTCTTTTGATATCTCCTTCTCTCCGTCTCTCTCTGTCTCCCTCTCGCTCTCTCCATCTCCCTCTCGCTCTCTCCATCTCCTTCTCGGTCTCTCCTGAATCTCTCCCTCTGCTCTCCCTCTTGCTCTCTCTGTTTCCCTCTCGCTCTCCCATCTCTCTCGCTCTCCGTCTCCTCGCTCCCTCTCCCTCTCCCTCTGTCTCCCTCTCCATCTCCCCTCTCTGTCTCGCTCTCTCTCGGTCTCGCTCTCTCGGTCTCTGTCTCGCTCTCCCGTCTCGCTCTCTCAAATCTCTCTCCTCACTCCCCCCTCGCTCTCTCTGTCTCCCTCTCGCTCCTCTGTTTCTCTCGCTCTCTCGGTTTCCCTCGCTCTCTCGGTCTCACTCTCCGTCTTGCTCTCTCTGCTCCTCTCGGTCTCTCTCCTCCCTCTCGCTCTCTCGGTCTCCCTCTCGCTCTCCTCTCTGTCTCCCTCTCGCTCTCTGTCTCCCTCTCGCTCTCTCCATCTCCCTTTCTCCGTCTCTCTCCTCATCTCTCTGTCTCCTCGATCTCTCCATCTCCTTTAAGCTCTCTGGAAATATCTCTGTCTCCTCTCGCTCTATCTGTTTTCCTCGTCTCTCTGTCTCCCTCTCTCTCTCCGTCTCCCTCTCGCTCTCCATCTCCTCTCGATCTCCCTCTCTGTCTCGCTCTTGCTCTCTCTCTCCTCTCTGCTCTCTCTGTTTCCTCTCGCTCTCTCTGTCTCGCTCTCCGTCTCCTCTCGATCTCTCCTCTCTGTCTCCTCTCGTCTCCCTCTCTGTCTCGCTCTCTCTGTCTCGCTCTCTCTGTCTCGCTCTCTCGTCTCCTCTCTCTATCTCGCTCTCTCTCTCTCCCTCTCGGTCTCTGTTTCCCTCTCAAGTCTCCCTCTCTGTCTCCCTCTGTCTCGCTCTCTCTGTCTCCTCTCTCGGTCTCTGTCTCCTCCTTCTCGCTCTCTCCATCTCCCTCTCTCTCTCCCCTCTCGCTCTCTCTGTTTTCTCTCTCCTCTCTCTGTCTCGCTCTCCCTCTCGCTCTCTCTCCTCTGTCTGCTCTCTCGTCTCCCTTTCACTCTCTTTGTCTCCCTCTCGCTCTCTCTGTCTCCCTCTCGCTCTCCTCTCTGTCTCCCTCTCGCTCTCTCTGTCTCCTCTCTCTCTCCGTCTCCTCTCTCCATCTCCCTTGCGCTCTCTCCCTCTCTCTCCCTCTCTGTCTCGCTCTCCGTCTCGCTCTCCGCCTCTCTCCGTCTCGCTCTCTCTGTCCTCGTCTCCCTCTCTCGTCTCCGTCTCCCTCTCGCTCTCTCGGTCTCCCTCTCCTCTCCGTCTCGCTCTCCGCCTCGCTCTCCTCTGTCTCTCTCTGCTCCCTCTCCATCTCCCTCTCTCTTCTCCATCCTCCCTCTCTCCTCTCTCTGTCTCCCTCTCGCTCTCTCCATCTCCCTTTAGCCCTCCTCGCTCTCTCTGTCTCCCTCTCTGCTCTCTCTGTCTGTCTCCTCTCTCTCCATCTCCCTCTCGCTCTCTCCGTCTCCTCTCTGTCTCTCTCGTCTCGCTCTCTCGCTCTCGCTCTCCGTCTCGCTCTCCGCCTCGCTCTCCCTCTCGCTCTCTCTGTTTTCCTCTTGCTCTCTCTGTCTCCCTCTCGCTCTCTCCGTCTCCCTCTCGCTCTCTCCATCTCCCTTTCGCTCTCTGCCTCGCTCTCTCTGTCTCCCTCTTGCTCTCTCTGTTTTCCTCTCGCTCTCTCTGTTTCCCTCTCGCTCTCACTCTGTCTCGCTCTCCGTCTCCCTCTCGATCTCCCTCTGTCTCGCTCTCTCTGTCTCGCTCTCTCTGTCTCGCTCTCTCGGTCTCGCTCTCTCTATCTTGCTCTCTCTGTCTCGCTCTCTCGGTCTCGCTCTCCGTCTCCCTCTGTCTCCTCTCCGTCTCCCTCTCTGTCTCGCTCTCCGTCTCCCTCTCTGTCTCGCTCTCCGTCTCCCTCTCTGTCTCGCTCTCCGTCTCCCTCTCTGTCTCGCCCTCTCTGTCTCGCTCTCTCGGTCTCTGTCTCGCTCTCCGTCTCGCTCTTCCCGTCTCTCTCCACTCTCTCCCCCTCGCTCTCTCTGTCTCCCTCTCCTCTCTCTGTTTTCCTTTCGCTCTCTCTGCTCCTCTCCGCTCTCTCCCTCTCCCTCTCGCTCTCTTCGTCTCCCTCTGCCTCTCTCGGTCTCCCTCCCTTCGCTCCTCTCCGTCTCCCTCTCGCTCTCCTCGTCTCCCTCCATCTCCAGCTCTCTCCCTCTCTCTCGCTCGCTCTCCTCCGCCTCTGCTCCTCTCAGTCTCCCTCTGCGCTCTCTCCGTCTCCCTCTCGCTCTCTCGGTCTCCCTCTCACTCTCTCTCCATCTCCTTCAGCTCTCTCCATAATATATCTGTCTTCCACTCTCGGCTCTCTCTGGTATATCTTGTCTCTCTGTCTCCCTCTGCTCTCTCCTAGTCTTTCCCTCTGCATCTCTCTCCTCTAAAGCTCCTTTGGAAATATGTCCATAAATATATATAATGTCCACTCTCATGCTCTCTCTGTTTTCAAATCTCATCCATCTGAACATCTGGCTCTGTCTGGGCTCTCCAGGTCTCCTCTCTGGGATCACTCCCTCTGTCTCGGAATAATAAAGTTCAATAAAAATGTAGAAGCTCTCTCTGTCTCCCTCTAAGCTCTCTCTGTCTCCACTCCTGCGAATCTGTCTCCTCTGATTTCTCCATCTCCTTTAGCTCTCTCTCGCTCTCTCTGTCTCCTCTAATCTCTCTGTTTTCCTCTGTCTCTCTGTCTCCTCTCGCTCTCTCTCTCCTCTCACTCTCTCCATCTCAAAATCGAATCTCTCCAATCGCTCTCTGTCTCCTGCTCTGCCTCTCTGTCTCCCTCTCCTGTTTCCCTCTCGTCTCACTCTCGCTCTACCTCTCCATCTCCTCTCTCTCTGCTCTCTGTCTCCCTCTGTCGCTCTCTCTGTCTCCCTCTTGCTCTCTCGGTCTCCCTCTCCCTGTCTCGCTCTCTCTGTCTCGCGCTCTCGCTTTCCGCGTGCGCTCTCCCTCTCGCTCTCCGTCTCTCAGCTCTCCTTCTCACTCTCGTCTCCTCTACATCTCCTTCTCCTCTCTCGTCTCCCCTCTCCATCTCCTTCTGTCTCCAAATCTCTCTGTCCCTCTCGCTCTGTCTCCCTCTCTCTAGCTCTCCCCTCTCGCTCTCCCTCTCGCTCTCCCTCTTGCTCTCTCGCTCTCCCTCTCTGCGTTCTCTCCATCTCCTCTCTCAGCTCTCCCTCTCGCTCTCTCGGTCTCCCTCTCCCTCTCTGTCTCCCTCTCGCTCTCTCCATCTCCCTCTCATCTGTTCTCTCCCTCTCGCTCTCTCCCTCTCCTGTCTCTCTCCCTCTCGCTCTCTCCTCTCTGTCTCCCTCTCGCTCTCTCCATCTCCCCTCTCCTCTGTTAAATCTCCCTCTCTCGGTCTCCCTCTGGTCTCTCTGTCTCTCTCGTCTCCCTCTCTCTCCGTCTCCCTCTCACTCTCTCCCTCTCTGTCTCGCTCTCGCTCCTCTCTCTGGCTCTCTGTTTTCTCTCCCTCTCGCTCTCTCTGTCTCCTCTCGCTCTCTCGGTCTCCCTCTCGCTCTCTGTCTCCTCTCTGTCGCTCTCTCTGTCTCCCTCTCTCTGTCTCCATCTCCCTCTCGCTCTGTTAAATTCTCCCTCTCGCTCTCTCGGTCTCCCTGTCTAGGTCTCTCTGTCTCCCTCTCGCTCTCTGTCTCCCTCTCGCTCTCCATCTCCCCTCTCGCTCCCTTCGTCTCCTCTCGCTCTCGGTCTCCTCTGTCTCGGTCTCGGTCTCGCTCTCTCGTCTCGCTCTCTCTGTCTCCTCTCTCGGTCTCTGTCTCGCTCTCTCGTCTCCCTCTCTGTCTCGCTCTCTCTGTCTCGCTCTCTCTGTCTCGCTCTCTGTCTCGCTCTCTCGGTCTCTCTCCTCTCGGTCTCTGTCTCGCTCTCCGTCTCCCTCTCGCTCTCTCCTCGCTCTCTGTGTCCTTCGCAAACAATAACGGTATGCATCATAGAAATATATGGAACAATAAAATATGAACATCTGCGATACTCTGTCTGGAAATCTCAGATCTCCTCTGGGTCTCCGTCTCTGTCTGCCAGGCTCTCCGGTCTTTCCTCTCTGATCACCAAGCTCTCTCTGTCTACCGGCTCTCTCTGTCTCGGCTCTCTCTGTCACAAGATAAGCATAATCCCCCTTTGTGTCCCCTCTCATCTTTCTCTCTCATATCACTCTTAATCTCGCTCTCTCATGGAGAAACAAAAATGTAGTGCAGATATGTGAGTGTGAATGATGAATAATATGGACAAAAATAACGAATAATATCAAGGTAATAAGCAATATGAATACTGTGATGTAAGAATATAGACAAATATGATGTAGAAAATATGGACAATAACGATGTAAACTGAATATGTCATGAATAATAATAGTGTAAATGTAGACCAATAATGTGGACAATGTGTATGTGCGATTAATAAAAATGAATATGTCTGATGTAAACCTCTCTCCATCTCCTTTAAATCTCTCCCCTCGTCTCTCTGTGTGTCCTCTTAGTATATGTGAACAATATGATATATGGAACTTATATGAAACCAAATAACATGTAGGCTCCTCAGATCTCCATAGGTCTTCATCATAAATGGCTCTCAGGTGCTCCTGTAAATGTAAATATATATGATGTGCAATATATAGTGTAGAGCATATATGATATAAATATGTCTGTGGCGTATATATGATGCAAATATATAGTGGATCTTGCATCAGCAGACCAATGCGTGTAAAAATGCCGGAATAATATGATGCATGAATATGTGATGGTAAAATGAATATGTGATGTCATCGCGAATATGTAATGAGTAATAAGGTAATGGCTGAATATGCTGAATATGTCATAGTGTAAATGTAGTTAATAATG